>NC_062279.1:125277856-125580887 GCF_902655055.1 Lutra lutra | reverse complement strand
AGGTAAATAATGTATATTTTAAAAATGTAAGTATGTCTCAAGTTTTGCATGGAACATAGCTATAGTAAAAAAAAGTATTCATCATTTATTTGAATTTCAGATTTAATGGAAATCTGTATTTTATCCAGCAACTATGGTATGAAGTAAGCATGTTTTGTGGATACTCTTTTGAAGTAGAGGGGAAGTGGCTTTCTCAGAGAAGTCAGATGCAGGGTCCAGAAATAGTGTCCAGTCCCAGGACAAATTAAAGAAAATCTTGCGTCCTGGAGAGGAGTATGGGTGAGGCCTAGTATCCTAGTGATTTCCTGCTTTGAAGGAATTTCTCTGGATTTTCACTTGAGAGAAAAAAGTAAGTGGATTAATTAGCAGAAAAGCAGGGACTGATTCTTAGAAATGAACATTTTAGAATGAACACTACATCAAAAACTAATGATGTACTATATTCTGGCTAATTGTAAATAACAAAAAAGAGAGAAATGACTATTTTATTTTATTTTTAAAGATTTTATCTATTTATTTGACACAGAGAGAGAGAGCACAAGCAGGGAAAGCAGCAGAGGGAAAGGGAGATGCAGACTTCCAGCTGAGCAATGAGCCCAACATGGGGTTTGATCCCAAGGACCCTGAGAGCCTGACCTGAGCGGAAGGCAGCTGCTTAACCGACTGAGCCACCCAGGCGCCCCAGAAATGAACGTTTTAGAAATGAAAGAATGATAACAACAATCCAAAGGTAAAGAGTTTTGAGACTGATAGATAACTTGATGTGGAGGATGAGGCAGAAATCATAAAAATGTCCACCATGGTTAGTAATGAATCTCCAGGTTAGCTCTCTCTTCCATGGGCTTTCCTGGAGAAAAAAGGGAGATGTGGGTGGGACTCTATTTCCTAAACTCGTCAAGTAAGAGTGAATGGGAGAGAGTCTGGGGTTTCTTTTTTCTCAATTATTTTCTCTGCGTTCATGTGTATTTATATAAACATATGTGTACTCATATAGTGAGAAGTAGTGTAAATGTAGCTTTTAGCTCGGCAATTTAAGTAATAACTCTAAGATTAGTGAAAAATGTTGTATGCGTAGGCCAATATTTTGGTCATTTTTATTTCTCAGTTGCATTTCCTTGTTTTTTTTACTCTGGAGTCTGCAAACATATAATTCATAGTAATCAATTTAATTTTCTTTTGATGTTAATCTTCATCAGCTCTTAGTTTAAATACCAAATATTTCACACACCACAGATTCTTGTTTTAATCCATGAATGTAACCAGCATTTCATATTCCCCTTCATGTGCTTGCTATTAGTAAGCCTCCAAATGCTGTTCTCAATTACACAGATATGCTAAGTGTATGTATAGCAGAAACTTGCTAATTTGTAACTTAAAAGCCTGGAAAACAATGGGCTTAAATTAATTGGATATCTGGTATTTTTTATATTATAAAACAACTGAATGTTAACTAGGTTGGAAAAGAACAATTATTGTGCTTTGTATCATGCACTATTTTATATGAACAGATAATGGCTCATTGGAGACTTCCAAGTTAACTCATAACTATAACTGTGTGTGTTTGACAGCTATGTATTTAGGTAGTGGTTGTAGGTCAGTTTGCCAGAAGTCAATTTACTGAATGACTAATTCACTGATTTATACGAATTTCTTAGAGTTGTACTTTTTCCAATGTCTCTGCTCTTGCCCTTGCCCCTACATTATATGCAAATGGGAGTTTTCCCTTAAATGCAATTTGCTGAATTCTCTGTGTACACTTATGTTTGCCCTTGTGTCTGGTGGCAAAGGGTTAAGTTGGACATTTGCATTAGAATATTAGACTAAAACATTAGTTTGGGCCTTTGGCACTGAGGAATGCTAAATGGAGAACTAGTAAAGAATGAAGAGGACTGGAATCTTGCTTTGCCATTAGAGAGCTACGTGACCTTGAACAAACAATTTATCTTTTAAAGGCTTAAGTTTCCTTATCTCAAGGCATTATCAAGTGTGTCAACTGTGAAATGGATCTATGGGAAAGAAAGAAGTGGACTTGCGTTGTACATACAGTGAACTGAGGAGAGCTTGCGGTCCCTTTTACCTATGGAGAAGTGTGTTCCTCATGAAATAATACCTATTGTGTGTGTGCTGATGGATAGAGGTTGAAGACATGGCTCTCAGATCCCTTCCAGCCCTGATAGTCTATGATTTCATCATCTTCCAGGCTGACTGGAACTGCTGTTTTTGGTGTAGGGTTTCTGTGCCTGTGGCTTAAGGGAGTTTCCACTGGATAGTAATCTAGGAGATTTACAATGCAGGTTTGGATAACATGCTTCAGCTAATGGGGTATAAAAGCAGACACTTAAAACAATCTTATTAGTAAAATGTTAATGTCAAATATGTCAAAATAAAATTCTTTAACATTTAACATCCTTAAATCATTCATTTATTCAACAAACATTTATTATGTACCTGCTATATTCTTAGAGTAGATCTGAGCATAGAGGATAAGAATTTTCACAAAGAGCTCACAGTCTTTTAGGAAGATAGTCATACAGTCAAGCAAGCAAGTGTAATAATAAGTGTGTTAAGTCACAGTGTGATAAGTTTCTTGTAAACTATATACGAGGTTATATTGGATATGGCTAGTCTCAGAATGCTGTCACTCCACAGCTCCTTTATTAGATTTGTTAACCACGGATCCCATGCTGCTGTCCACTGGATTTGCCACTCTGGCTTCAGCTGGCTTGAACTTCCCCTAACAGCATATCTACAAGCTGGTGTCCTGTGGGGCAGGGTGGTAGGAAAGAAGTTCTCAGTAGAGATCATGGTGCCTAATTGCATTGATAAGTTATTCTTTTCCAAATAGTTTGAACTCAGTATATAGAAGAGTTAAGGCCATTGTTAATGGGAACAGAAACTGGAATATACTGTGGTATAATAAAGACAGGATATGAAGAAAGGGCTTTAATATATTCTTGTTTCTGGGGATGAAGAGATGACAAGTCAGGAGCTGCCCTGGGTTCTCAGTGCTGTTCTCTTTCCTGGACAGCAAATACTGTCTCCTTGAAGCCTGACCAGTATTCTGGCATTCCCTTGGGGCCCCTCTTTCTTATTTATATTCCTGTTCTTACAACAAATGCCCATTTATTTGTGGACTAAGTCTCTGTTTTTAGCATTATGAAGTACAGGACACAAAGGTACAATGAGATGATGAAAGAGAGAGTCCTGACTACATCAGGAAGAACATCATAGAAGAGAATATGTTTCATATGATACTTGATGGGCATGTAGGGTTAGGGTTAAGGGAGAATGGGAGACCAATTATGCAATTGTATAGGGAGATAAGAGAGAGCAAGTCAAGTTCAAAGGAACAAGTAGTAGTTTAGCATGGCTGGTGCAGAGGAGCTGTGTGAGGGTAGGATATGAGTATGGACTATCAGATAAGGATCAAATACTGCATTTTATACTGTAGGTAGTGGGAAGTGACTGTGGGAATTTTCGAACAAGTACCTTGGTAACATGTGCAGGATTTATTAGCTAGAAATAAATCTGGGGGATAAAAGTAAGCTACTGTGTTGTTTCAGTGGTGTAGATGAGCTATCAGTAATTAGGGCATAAACTGTGTGTGGGGGTGTGTGTGTGGCATTTCCACATTTCATTCTGAAAGAGATTCTAAAGCAGAAGAATGAATAAGAATCAGTAATTGACTGGGTGAGAAGGAACCAGGGGTTTTGGTCTAGTGATTGGTAATGGTCAAGGTAATGGTTTCTTGAGCAAGAGAACAGGGGAGAAAAAAATTTGATGGATAATGAGACACAAAAATGTGTTATCTTTTGACTACAAGGGCTAAACTAATGATGGAAGACCCTGGATAAAGCAAGATGATACGGAAACAAATTATTTTAGGTTCCAAATGAATCTGGCATTGCCCTATTTTTCTTAATTATCACTCTTTAATTATGGGGCTCTCTCAGTGTAAATTTAAAGTAGTGAGAGAGAGTCTCTGAAGGGATTTCTGATTTTGTAGTTCTTTGCCTTCAAGGTGACTCTGGAAGGCAGCTGGTTGGGGCACACTTGTTTCAAGTTACATCTCCCTGTTGAATGCCATCCTACGCTATGCAGGGCCATACAATGGTGGGCAAGAGTGGAGGGCAGGAGGAACCAAAATAATAGCAAACAAAAACTTCTTTTGGTTTTTAATTTCCTCTTGTTTCTCTCTCACTGACTCTAAAGGTAAGATAATGGTCTTTATTTTCCATCTTGTCTAGATTCTTTGACTCCGAGAGAAGTCGAGCTCCTTTCTGAAGGAAAGGGTGCCTTATATAACTTTAAAGCGCTTAGCCTTGTCTTTTCAGCTTCCTTTGTCTTCTCAATAGTTTTTAGGTTCCCTTAGTGGTTCTTTTATTATACAATGGTGAAATTGTTTACCATTAGAAGGAGTTCAGTGGGTGAAATGGACCCAGGGCTCACTTAAAACTGATGCTGCATGCATGCATGAACTGCTTCCAGGGTTACTCACTCCTTCAGCTTTTGCTAAAGGATCTGTCAGTCAATGGGTAGCCGCTGACAGCAACTCTTTAAGACGCTTTTCTCTTATCCATAACACATTAAACACTTTGAAAAGAGATAAGCAAACGTTTTCTCACAGTCTGTTGTGCATGTTCCTTGCTGCACATTTCAGTATAATGAAATTCATGTTGTACAAAGAGAATTTCAGTGAAATGGATCAAATTTCAGTCTTTACCATTTTGTCCATATGGGTATGGTTTCTTATAAATCCATGACATCCAGGGTTAGTGTGATTGTAAGTTTCCATTTTAAAGATTAAGTGTCCTTATTATGTTCCACAGCTCAACCTCAGTTCTTCTTGTGAAAAAGTTATGTTTCTGTTTGCATCTATCATCTTTTGTTTTGTTCATCCTCTCCATCAGCAGAAATCTAGCATTTTGAAACCAGGAGAGCCATCAGTAGTGGCTTTTTTTAGGGGAGTACCCTTATGTGATGCAATACCCAAGAAACTTTATGGAAATAGGCTTTATTTATGATGATGAATTACTGTTGCAAAAAGGACTCAGTGACACTGATAAATATTAAAGAGCCACTCTTGCCCCCATGGAAACCATTTTATTTAGTTGCTTCTAAAAATCTTTTCTCTGTGTTTCTCTTCCCTTTTATTTATGAGCTGATTTACATGACAACAGAGTCTCTGGTCCTTGGGAGTATGTGTGCCCTTGCCACTGTTCTCTACTTTGAGTTGTCACCCTCTCTTTGCTGAGAAGAAGAGTGACAATGAAGTGAGGAGTAAATGGCTACTGGAGCAGATGAACTCTGAGGAACAAAGGTCCCCTTTTCATGCAAATGTCCATAGTAATTTAACATGAAGGAAGCAAAGAAACCAGGGTACAAGATATCAAGAGAACTAGATGGTATTCGATGTTGTTCTCTGAAGCCTTGACATCTCTCTAAGAGTGTCATCTATCAAAGCATTTCTTTCCCTTTCATATAAAGTGAAAACACATTTCCATTTGGGAGGGAAACATGGAGGAACATAAAATCTAACCTCAATCACAGGATCTGGGTGTATACTCACACCACTAGTCCCCTCAATGTCATTTTTAACTTTGTCACTCATTTCTAGCCAATAAGAACATAGCTGAGTGTGCTAACTTACTGTACAAGTTATCTACACTGCCTGGGAGGCATGCTTCTCTTCCTTTCTTACTTAATTCTTAAACTTTCTGCATTTACCAAAGTTGAACTCAGACCCTGTTCTGTCATCCTCAGAGCCTTTCCCTCTGGACTGATCAGTTCCTTTTTCAGAATTCCCATTGAATTTTGAATTAGTGTCTATGACTTAATGACAAATTTCTTTCTATGGGCTGACTTTTTTTCTCACCAAAATTTGGTGAGAAGAGTGACCATGTATTATACTGCATTGTTCTTTATCCATAGCTTTTGGTGTAATGGCAGATGTATAATATGTAGTTCTTAGATAGACTAGCTGCCATTTTAGGAGCATGAAACTAAGAAGGATACATTTATATGAGACATACATCTATCCATGATTGTTTTTCTTCTAACTTTAAAATTCATGGTACCTAGCCTTAAAGATAAAACATGACCTGCTTTTGATAGTTGACTATTCAGAGATGCCATTGATCCTGGAATGGTCAATCTGTACATTTCAGTTAAAATAATTTTTAGCTGAGAGACTTGATATCCACTCACATGTTTTGTTTGTTTGTTTGTTTATTTGGTGGGATATATTTTTGATCCCTGGACTTATTAATCCCTGGACTTATTTCTCTTCATGTTATAGGGAGAGATTTCCTAATTGAGAAGGAGAAGATACTTTATCGTTCTGATAATTTTTAATGGAGCCAACTTATGTTCTGGGACTGAATTACTATTGAGGTAGGGTCTTTAAATAACTTGAAGAGCAAAGAGGTTTTTCTTTTGTTTTGTTTTGTTTTTGTTTTTGTTTTTTTTAAATGTATGTGTTTGTCTTTGTATGCAATTTTGAGGAGGCTATATGAACCATTTAAACTATAAGTATATTTTCTGAAGTAATATATGGTGAAATTAAGGCTATAGCTCTGTCCTGTCATCCAGAGGGATGGTAAGTGATACAGGTGAGAGTGAACTATGAACTCCATGTCCATAGTGCAAAAATGTGATTCCAATGGCACTCCTTGTGGAATTTCAGAGACTTCTGCTACCTCTTAATTAGAGAATTAAGTCCAATCATTCATAAATTAATCCTTGTTGGAGCAGCAGGTGAGGTGTTTTTTGTCAGCCAGCACTATCATCCTTACCAAGTGAGATACCTGTTTTTCTAAACTTAAGTAAAATAAACCAAGAACAATAAGCACAAGTCTAGAAATTATTTATCTGTCATACATCTACTGGGAACCTTCTGTTTGTAAAGTACTATACCAAGTACAAGAGATAGAAAAAGAATAAATCACACTCTCTGTCCTTTAGAATGTCATAATTTGGAGCAGAAGAGGGAATGAGGGGCAGGATGAGGGAAAATTTAAAAACCAGTATTACAATTAACAGTAGTACAAATTACAATAAACATATAAAGTGATGTCTAGGTCATTCAAACATTAAAGGACAGGATTGGAGAAAGGTTTTTCAGAGCAGGTAACATTTTGAGTTAGGCATACAAAGAAAATGACATCTGACTGGGTAGAAACATGGAGAGGAACAGTTTTCCAGAGGGAACAGGTTACAGAAAGGCAGCAAGGTATGACAATGCAGGGTTATGTTGGGGAACTTCAAATAGGAAATATGAAATATAGAAATGTTTTTCCATTTTGCTATAGTCTGTAGTACTCATTAATTTAGAATGTTTGATATATTTTTCTTTCTTTTTAAAAAAAAGATTTTATTTGAGAGAGAAAGAGAGAGGAAGCATAAGTAGGAGGGAGTGGCAGAGCGAGAAGCAGACTCTCCACTGAGCTGGGAACCCAATGCTGGGCTCAGTCCCAGGACCCTGGGATCATGACCTGAGCTGAAAGCAGAGGCTTAACTCGCTGAGCCACCCAGCCACCCCTGATATATTTTTCTTAATTCATCTTTGAAACTTCCTTCTGAGATTGTGTCTTTGGAGCGCAGCATCAGGTTTGAGCTGCTATGCATGATAGGTTGGTCTTGGTGAAAAGTTGACCTGGGTGTTTGTAAGGGACACATGCCAAGCACAGGGGTGCCTATGTTGTAGACAACAGATGATGAAAGAGAATGCATGTGATTGTTGGATCAGAGCTATGGCCTTTGGAAGAGCCGATGTGCTGTTCCTTGTATGTCCATTGCTCTTTTGCATTTCTGTGTATTACATTCCCTGCTCCATCTGCTTCAAATGTCCTTCTCCCCTTTTCTGCATGAGAAAGTCTCATTCTTGTTTTGAAGTAAAGGGAAAATTAAAGGCTACTCTGTGGAAAAGTTTCTCTCCTGATCCATGCATATTCCACACATACACTTGGCTTAGAGGAACATATATAAAAAGCTTTTCTTTTTCTTTTTATAGTGTAAAATGTTTGTCTGAATTTATTTTAGTCATCTCAATTAGTCATGAGTCAAGACAACATCTGACTTTCAGAAACCACAATCATCATGGTTTGGTAATAATTTCATCAGTATGAAGTGTGCGTGCATGTGTGTGTGTGTGTGTGTGTGTGTGTGTTGAGGGAGGGTATAAGACAGTGGGCTTGTCATTCACAAGTACAAAATAACCTAAAGAAAAAACATTCTGAGATTTTACTCTGCAGTTTTTTCCCCCTAAAAGCCACTGTATTTCCTCAAAATCATTCTTTGCTGAATACTTGATGTCCTGCTGCGAGTGCCATCATAGACACATTGTCTGTGGTGTTAAAGAGGCAAATAATATGGCCATAGCCCTGGATTTAGTCTTTCAGTTGGCATCTGAATATAGGCAGTTGCTTTAAAGTAGTAATTAGCTGAACCCTCTGGGAATTTCTTTCCAAAATGCATACTAGTCCTTATGTGTCTCATTATTTTGCTTATGCAGGCTGTCTTGTTCATCTAAATACATATATGTGGTGATTATCTGGTTTCTTTAGGACTCGTACTTTAGTTTTTTTTTGTTTTTTTGAGAGAGTGATTTTGTGTGTGCATGAGTTGGTGGGAGGAGGGATGGAGGGAGAGGGAGAGAATCCCAAGCAGGCTCCACACTAAGTGTGGAGCCTGATGTGGGGCTCTTTCTCACCACCCTGGGATCATGACCTGAGCTGAAACCAAGAGTTGGATACATAACTGACTGAGCCACCCAGGTACTCCCCTACTTTAATAGACATAGAGAATGATGGTCATGCCTGCAGTCTACACAAAAGTCAAAGATATGATATAACACTATAGGGTTATTTATTTGGTTTCTAAGGCTTATTTTTAACTTACAGAAGAATAGAAATTCAGATAAACCTTTAGATTATAACGTGCTTACACCTGGGCAGATAGACTCTAGATATATATTATATCTACTTATCTATCTATCTATCTAGAGAGAGACACACACACACACATACATGCTGGCAAAAACAGAAAAGACTTGTTTGAGAATTTGTTTAGCAGTGACTTCCTGCTAGAAATAGTGACTTCCTTCCTAGAAATATGTGGAAATACCAAAACTGTGCCTTATACCTGGTTTCTTCTTACTAATATGAATTACTACATACATAATTAAATGGACTATTCATAAAAATTATATGCATTTCTTCTTGAATATAAACATCTTGAACTTCCTCACTTTTTTGAACTGTGGTGGTTTTCCACTATAATGTATGTTTTATACTTTTCAATTGTTTACTTATAAACAAGAGTACTATGGGAAATAAAAAGGTCAAAGAAACATTTGGAACATTCTTTGCTGTGACAGTTTATGGTGAGAATCATGTCAAAATGAGATAGGCTGTCCTTGCACCACTTGGGAGTTTCCTGCCCACATAATGGACATACCTCAATGGTAAATTAGATTATTGTGTGGATGATCTGACTCACTCATTGAAGGAGTCAAATTAATTGATTCCATTGCTTGGCCTTTGTGTTCATATGATGAATTATAACTAGAAAACATTTGTCATCCAGACTCCCTCTCCTACAGTGCTAGGGGCAATCTTGACCAAGCTCAGTAGAGGACAGTAGATCTCTTCAGGGATCTTTTAACTGACCTGCCAATTTTTCCAGGTTCTCTGTAAAACATACTGATCATGGTCCAGAGCATGTGCAAACTTCCTGCAAGCTAGCTCTTCTGTGATGTTCTTACGTACCTTTGTTCCTACACATTTTAAGTTATTATATAAACAGTTAGTTGTTTTATTCACAGTTAAGGTGCTTGGGAAGCAGATTCTGAGATGGAGATTGGCCTACCAGAAGTTTGTTAGGGAGTGTTATTCAATTAACACCTGTAGAAGGTAAGGGAAGGAAGCAGGCTTCAAGCAGAGGGAGAAGCTGGGCTGCTTACATATATAAGTCTCAAAAAAACCTGTGGTCCACCTCCAGAGAAAGGTGAGTCTGAAATGGCTCCTGAGAGATTTCTCTAGTTGGGGGCCAGCAGGCCAAGCCAGAGCTTATTTCCTGCTGTGTTGATGGATCATTTGCTGTGGGCTACCCCAGAAAGTGGCTTTCTTTTTAGCAGAGACAGTTCCCGAGAAGGGCTGGCAGCTGGGGGCTGTTCCTATATACTCCCAGACACTGGAGGAATAAGACCTTTAGTCCAGAAGGGGAGTCTGAGCGGCACATTATAGATTTCACTAAACCTGTTACAGAGATTGTAGTTACTGCGAGCACATGTTTTTTGTTAAGCAGTATTTAAATATACATAAGAGACATTCAGAAAAACATAATTTTTTTTCTATGGAAGTTAAATTGATTATGTTTTAAAAAGTCAAAAATTAAAGTGTTAAAAATCAAATTAGTTGCAAAATATATAAATATTGCTATCTTTGTAGGTTATATATATATTATATATATATAAAAATGACCATTTTGGTCAAAATGGCTAAAAATTGAACATTCTGCATGGAAAACACTAATATAAATGGTTGGAAAATGTCAGAAATATAGGATTCCACAAGCAAGTAATTTTGTGAGATTCTTCCAGTTTTAATTTTACTTAACGGAAAATGAAACTAAAAATTATAGACTCAGTGGCATGGGTATAGTTTATTGAAAAGTAAAGTATTGTGATATACCAATCAGTGACTTAAAATCAGAGGAAATCCTGTGACCTTACATCAAACAAATGGTCAAGGATGTACTCTTGGGACATTTCAAGTTAAAATGAAACTGCTATTCCTAATCCTTCTGATAAGAGGGCATCTATTGCCCTAAGAGTCTCCCTCAAGCCATCTGGATAGGGTTTAGAAGTAATCTTACTACCCTAAAAATGAGATTATCTTTTGCCTTGGGTGACCTTGGCACCTTTACCCCACAGTATTTTGCATTTTCTTCTTAAGTTAAAGGCCATTCTGAGAATCAGGAAGGAATCCAGGTTCCTGGACCCCCTGTTGCTTTCTAGAATTCTAAGCATCAGTCATTGGCTTACTCTTGTCTCCTCTGCTGGCTGTTTCTTCCTGGTGTCTGTGTTAGTTTCTGCTCATTCCAAGTTGTTGATTGATGTTCAGTTTCGAAATAGGAGTGGCTCCAGGAGCTGTACAGCCTAAAGTGCGTACAAGTTAGAGAATTCTAAGAAAAAGAATTCCAAATTACAAATAAAGAATTATGTATAAAGTGATTATTTATTTATAATTAAAAAATAACAAAAAGTTATTAACTTAAGAAACCTTACAAATAGTATAATCATCTCCCAAATTCAGAAGTATAATATTATATTTTTATTAATTGTCAGATCTCTATAATACTGTTTTCTTACATTTTATGCTTGCATACACTTTGATCACTTTTTTAAATAAAACAATTTTGTAGTACTTTTCATAGAGGAAAATAGTAGGGTAATTCAATCTTTCCTCTAGCAGGATTGATTACAGATGCATTATTGACAGTTTAGAAAAACTTTCATGTTTACAAATCATAATTGGTAATCTTTTGATAGTGTTTAAGGTTGCTGTCAAAAACCTCTATCAAGTTTCATTTCATTGTATAAGCTTTCTCAGAACATAACAACTTTTTTTTGTACAGTGTTTAATCTTAAATCCTCTGGCTTCATAATCTTCATAACCAGTTTGTCACTAATGACATCATATTAGAGTGTTTTACATTATCTGAATGTCAGCATTTTATATAAAATTGGCAAAAAATTAAGTATTTTTCTATATTTCATTTGATTTATATCTCTTTATTAATTGAAATTATAAGTCTGCTTGGAAGCAGAGTTTACCTCCTTTGCTTGGCCCTGTTTCTAGTTTCTTCCTTTTTTTCCTATTTTTTCTCCTTTTGGGGTTTTAGCATACCACTCAGCTGAGGACATATGTAATTATAATAGAAAAATTTTAAAACAATGAAAACTCAAGTAGATTCAAGAAGAAAAGCATGTGATGAAAACATATTTGTTCGAAATGAAAAGTGTAGGAAGAAGGAAAAACAAATAATATGTATTAGGAAATTATTGAAACTGGAGGAATATAGCCTTCTATTCCCTTATATCACAGGGCATTACTGACATTTTTATTTGTTAACTGGTTAATGAGAATAAAAATCTTCCACCTAAACCTGGCTGATTATCATGCATTTGGTTTGAGATTTTTTAGTGTGAGTGATCAGAGTTAATTTCACAGAATACTGTCAGAAACTCTTGCACTAAGAATTCAGACACTCTACCATGACATATGAATACTTTATTTATTTTTATTATTGATGGGATGTTGGATGGCTAAGTCTTTATTTTATGTGAGAGTTTCTGTTTTATATTTCTTTGGGTTTCGATCTTCTCCATTGTTCTCCTTTTCCCAGAGTAATAGACCTTAGGTTCTTCAGCATCTAATATCATGCCTGATATTACTCACATACCTTTTAGAACTGTGAGATAATTGAATTGACACATATAGTAGTAACAATTTCAACCAGCCAGAAGTGGGCTGAGACAGGATAAGTTGCTATATGTTATGTTTCACACACTTTCCCTGGTGTTCCCAGCATTACAGAAGCTGTGCTGAGTCTTATTCTCTAGTAAATGCCCACTGATATGTACAGAAATTGGAGCAATTCTCTGAAATCTCACCGTAGGAATAGGAAGAATGTGGGACCTTAACAGGTGAGTGGGGAAACATAACATCATTATGAATGAAAAACTTCTTGGGGTGCCTGGGTGGCTCAGTGGGTTAAAGCCTCTGCGTTTAGCTCAGGTCATGATCCCAGGGTCCTGGGATTGAGCCCTACGTTAGGCTCTCTGCTGGGCGGGGAGCCTGTTTCCCCTCTTCTCTTTCTGCCTGCCCCTCTGCCCACTTGTGATCTCTGTCAAATAAATAAATAAAAAATCTTAAAAAAAAAAAGAAAAGAAAACTTCATGTAAAATTGCAACTTGCAACCACAGTTTGAGAGCCTCTTTTTTCCTAATGCAACATGAGAAAATATTTGTTTAGTTTTAAAAAAGTATTGCTCTTCAAAGATTATGTTTTTACCTTTGAAAAATTGGTTTAAGATTTCTGTTTTCTGTCATTTGAACAAGCATCAGGCTTCCAAAGAGCCCTTCTTAAAGATACATGCCTGTTCTTAAGAAACTGACTCTATGATTCTCAAACTTTGGAATCTTGGGTTAATCTTTTTACTTGGAAGATAGGTTTTTTTTTTTTTCCTTTCCCCATATTTTAAAAGCAGTAACACCAAATACCAAGTATATGTGTTTATGGCGTGCAGGTCTTTCCGATGAACCTATAAAAACTGAGGCCCCACATTTCCTTGTGAATTGATGATTTATTACCATAGTTGAATAGTTCTTTTCATTGGCATAGGATTTTTTTTCAAGGTGTACTTGATCATGATTAATGAGGCTTACAAAATCCTAGAGTCTCCAAAATACTAAGTGTGTGGCTTATCCTTAACAAGTGTTAATTACTTAAAAAAAATTAGTGAAACCTTAATTTTTAAAACTTGTATATAGTTGTATTCTAGAAAACAGTTCTATTACATGTAGACAAAATTAAAGATAAGTGTCCTTTATTTAAATAACTTTAAATGATTTTAAAATAAATATACAGAAATAACTCATGACTGATGTATATGTATAGAAAATTACATGTAACTAACCATTAAATTCAATTATACTCAAGAATAAATTTTCAAAGTAATTAGCCAATTATGTAGATTAGTGTATTCCAACTGATAAAAGTCTTTGGTATAAAATTTCATTTAACTTTTTGTGGTCCCAAATGACAGTGATTCTCAGTGGTACTTTTTTGTTTTATTTTATCCTAAACCAAATGCTGTTCTGATAGGTGTAATAACCAAGAAGAGATTGAAAAATCTCAAGCAAATTTGATTATTTATAACTAAATTTACTTTCTGTATTTCTCTTAATTATTTTAATACGTGTGTTTCTTCATGGGACTATTTTTGTCTTGGAAGTAAGGTAAATGCAGAGTACTTTAAAAAAAAAAAGAGAGAGAGAGAGAATGCTGTATCTTAAGAAATGTTCCTGTGAAGCTAATGTACAAAATACTTGGCTGTCTTTCGCTAACTGGCCAGATATGTTACATAATAATATATCACAACTAATTAGTTTCCATTATAGCTATTTAATTGGATTCAAATTAATAACTGATAGCCACAATCATATTATCTTATATTCTAATGCTGCCATTGTTGAAATGGTCTGCTGTAGTGTACATTTTGTCTAATTGAGAAGAAATGTTCTTTATAGAAATGACAAAGTTATAAAAATAGAATCATACTTGGGGATTTTTTGAAGCTTTATTTTGTTAAATTTTGATTGTGGTCCATCTGGAAAGAAACATTTTTCAGCATTTGCAGGCATGGTCCTTGGTGATTCTGCTGTCTAGTTATGGAAAGCAAACTATATGCTATGTTTGGGTGAAAACATTAAGCTATTAAAATTAGAAGAAGAAAGAATGGCAACAGGTTTGAAAGGATCATGAGAAAATGAAGAAAGCATTTTACAAAAATCCTTAGTGGGCCCACTTAAATTCCAGCCATTATTAATAAAACTATCCTAGAAGTTGAAATTCAAATAAACATTAATTAGTACATACATTTTGAATTCCTATTTTGAATCTTTTGTTGAACTGGACATTGCAGAAAAAACAAGAGTGGTATATATTATTATATCTGCCTGTAGGAATTTAACACTCATTGAGTGAGGCAGAAGTAATCCATATAAAGCTGTATAACCCACCTTTCATGGAATATATTGTAAGAATACATTTTGTTGGTCAGCTGTTGTCACAGAAACCTAATCTTTCAAAATATCAGATCATATCAATGCAAAAACAAGTGACTACTTGAGGAGATGCATGATGATACACTAGGAAGAATCTAGAAATAGGAATCAAAAGACTATCAGATTCTGGTTCTGCCTGAGGTCACCTTCTTTCAACCATGTTCCATGCCTCCCCCATTCGTTGCTATAGCAACTAGCTGAGGCAGGAGTAACCTGACAGAACTTCACCTCAATTTCATTGAGTATCTGTCACCATGCAGCTTCTCAGATGCCTCCACATGGGAGATATGGAAACCCATTCAACTACCCTGGTGGGTGTGCAGCCCTCAAAATATGAGGAGTTAAAACTAAGTGGGAAACCTTTGATCAATAAGGAATGTGGGTAAATATTTGGTTCTGCTGTCCCTAGAGTAGTCAATTCTGAAATGCATTCTTTACACTCCTCAGAGGTACCAGTGGGATGAAACCCCAGTTGTTATCATTTAGACCAGCTTTATAAAGCACCCTTGAACTTGAACTTGCTTTTAGCTTCTTCTCTCCCTCACTACTATGACATTTTCTATTCCTGTCTCTTAGGATCTATACCTAAAATGAATTACCTGCACACAAACTTTCCCCTCAGGTTCTGCCTTCTTTGGGAAATACAGTGTAGGACACTGTTTTAGAGATTTACTAAGTGTGTGGACCTGATAAAACAAAACAAAAACAAAAACAAAACAAAACAAAACAAAACTCATTTCAAATCAAGAGGTAGCCTAGATTGCTTGGGTTCAGGCTCAAGGCTTGTTAGTGACTAGCTGTCAGACCTTGGGCAATTACTTTAATTCTTCATGCCCTGGCTTTCATACATGTAAAATGTCTATAAAGTCAATGCCTATGTTATAAGGATTGTTGTGATGATTAAATATAATACAAATTCCTTAGCAGTACCTGATTCATAGTAAGTGAGTCTGCAATGATTTCATTCATGCAAAGCACTTATAATAATTCCAGGCATATTAGTGGTTTAAAATAATGCACATTATCTTACAGTTAGGAGGTCAAGGTTCCAGAGTGCGGTGTTCCTTCTAGAGGTTCCAGGGGAGAATCTTGTTTCCTTGCTCTTACAGCTTCTAGAGGCTGCCCACATTCCTCACCTCAGGGCCCCTTCCTCCCAACTCTTCTATTGTCACATCTCCTCTGAGTCTGACTTTCCTGCTTCCCTTTTATTGGGTTTACCAGGATAATCCAGGATAATCTCCCCATGTCAAGATCTTTAACTTAATCACATCTGCAAATTCCCTTTGCCATGAAGGTGACATATTCACAAATTCTAGGGATTAGGATGTGGATATCTTTGGGGAGCAATTATTCTGTCTACTACAGTACTCAACAAAATTGGCTGGATAAATGTCTCTGAGCCCCAGTTACATCATTGATTACAATCAGAATGGTTATAATCAGAATGACATGATATGGTAAGATTAAACAAGAATAGTCTATATTTATTATATAGATTTCTACCTATACAGAGTCATGCTTTAGAATTGGGCTTTCAGTAATGTCTCTTAATCCTTATACTGCTTCATGGATAGCTTTATTCCACTTTATGTTAAGTCTGAGCCGTGGTCATACTAAGAGATTTGCAGTTTCCTGAACTCCCATGGTACTCAACCCTAGCCCTTACTGTGCTGTGTTTTAATCTGTTACTTCTCTTTCGCCCTTAGATGGTTGTAAGCTTCTTTCTTTTTCTTCCTTTCTGTGTCCTGCTTTTCCATGAGTGTCCTGTGTGCCCATGTCTAGAACAAAGTAATGCTCATTAATTTCTGTTGAATGATGGCATGGCTGACTGAATGTATTATGCATACATGAGAAAAGGCCAAACACAGAGAATATTTAAAGGATAGTATTAAATCTGAGATTGTTTCATCTATAATTATTGAAAGGGTTGATCATAAATATTTTGCATTTAATCCGCTAAAAACAGAGAGACAACAATCAATATTATATTACAATTGTTTTAAATATTTTGGTAGGAATATTTTCAAAGAATATGCTATAGAAAGCATTTTTGGCAAAGTATATACTACAAATCAGCCTTAATAGCTGTGGGCAGGACACTTAAATTAAATACAAGCCAAAGTCAGCTTCTTCCTCAGAAAGCAAACACAGAACTGATGATTTCAGAATTTTACTGTGCGAAGGATGGAAAAACAAGCCCTTTGAAGCCACTTATCTGGTAACGTGCAAATGCAAGAAAATATCAATGCTGCCCTCTTTATCTTTGCAGCAAAAATATGCGACTGAATAGGCAAATTAGGTAGTGCTTTAGGCAGTCTGGAATTTTGCCCAGACTGCCTCAGGTGACATGAGGTTTTGACGGTGCCCTGAAACTACATGCCAGAATGCTAGGAGTTTCCAGTCTTAATTTTGTAATGAAATTAGGTGTGAATGTGATGACTGATGTAATGTATGCAGTACTATCAGATTTATACTTGACATTAATATGTTGCTTCTGGGTACAGTAGTGACTTCCAATTTTCCCTGTCCCTTGGTCTGTTGGAAAGAAGCCATAACAACAGTATGATGTCAGGCCAAGGCTCTCTTTCCAGTTGCTGAAATGGCATATAGTATAGGACACTGAAGTATTTTGTGTGGTCTACAAATCCCAATTCAAGTTCTAAATGTCTTTCCTTTGCATTAGTAGTGTTGTTCCTCAGGAAAATTGTGTTCATTATGTGGAAAGACTTTTTGTATAATTACTCAAGGTTTGATATGCTCAGATTTACAGAATCACTGAAACCTTAAGATTTACTTAAAATTGAAAATAACAAAACCAGTTCCACTAATATTTGTCTTCTCTGACAAATATTTCCCCAAATTGGAAATTTACACATGAGCAGCTGTGATGGTTAGTTTTACGTGTCAATTTGACCAGGCTACAGTATCCAGTTGTTTGGTCAAACACCAATCAAGGTGTTGCTGTGAAGGTATTTTTTAGGTGTGATTAACATTTATGTCAGCAGACTGTATACAGATGAGTATAGGGATATGGGAAAAATTGTGAAGTATTGTGGAAAGTACTGGCCTTTGTAATACCTGGAAGTTTTTATTCTGAAATTTCTACCTTTCAATTTAGTATTTTAACTGAGTAATATATACAGGTTTTAAAATTTAAAAATATGTATAAAAGAAAACTATGAATTAGAGTTAAATATAATATTTGACAATAAGATGACTTTGTAAGATTACTATAAAATGTTATAGTGGTGCCTGTCTTATTCTTTCGGTGGAGCATGCAATTCTTGATCTTGGGGTCCTAAGTCTGAGCCCTGTGTTGGATGTAGAGATCACTTATAAATAATAAACAAGAAAATACATAAAATAAAATGTTATCAATTTGTGGTATAGCTGTGTAAAAGAGTTAAGTATTAGAGCATGTCTCAAAGCAATTCTTATTGATTCCAGTTGGAGGGATAAAGAGCACCACACATAAACACATCTACACACATTCATTCATTCATTCAGTCAGTCAGTCAGTTGTGGGTATAATATTACAGAGAATAGTTTAGTGGGTAATCAGGATATTTTACTCATTTAGGTCTAGGAAGGGAAATGTTTTCAAAAGAGATATTCTTTAGTTTTATATGACAGAGAATAACAGGTGAATAAACTAATCCAAGACAAAGACTATTTCAATAAGGAACTGTAGACATAGATCCCTTACCAATAATCAGCAATGTCTTCTTACATTTAATTCCTACATTTGTTAGGAATTAAAGAAGAATATTTATGGTTGTGTTAGGCATAGAAAAATAATAGAGTGTAACAGTTTTGTGAGTGGATTTTGAAGCTAGGTTTGGATTTCACCTCTGCTACTTGACTCTGACTATGGAAAGCTTGCTCAACCTCCTTATCTGTAAAATAGAGATAAGTGGCAGTAAATAGTTCTAGAGAATTCTAAGGATTTAAGGACCTACTATAAAAAAATAAAAGAACTACTACTGTATGTGAAGCCAATAGAAGAGTGGCTAGTATGTAATAAGTGTGCAATAAAATAATGATTCTCCAGTACTTTCATCTTCATACAGTTTTTAGCACAAAATCAAAGTTTTTAAAAAGGCTGGGAAGGAGTTATTTTGTCTCAAAATTTTTAATGTGTGACTAGAACTAACAGTCCCCATTTACTTTGTGAAAGTCATCATTGTGCTACATTGACTAGAATGAGAAATGGAAGTGTCAAAAATGTGTTGCATAAATCCACCTCCATTACCCCTTAAATATGATTTTTGTAAGCTGTTAAAATTTTATGATTTAATTTTGGAGTCTTCTTCCATGTTATTGTTTTAAGTACTTACAAAATGCAAAGCACGTACAGCTTCCACAAGGAAGACTGAGTTAAAAATAAAGGAGATTGACTAGAATTTTCAGGATGCATTAGACCTCAGGGACACCTAAAATAAATCAGTTCAGAGACAGAAAAATAATCTGGGTACTAATAAATACATTCTTTTTTATGCTCAGCACACACATTCTTAACCTTCATTCATCCTTTCATGCAATTGTCATAAACCCATGAATAGTATTTCTCTGCTGTAAAGCTTTTTCTTATGACATATAGGAGTCCACACAGCCTTTGAACACATGTCCCACTCAGTTCATTTTTATGGGCATTATTGCATGCAAATGAGGATGAATAATGCACGTTCTGTTTTCATTTCTTCCTAGAAACCAAAATACCTTACTGTGAATTACATCACGAAAAGTAAACTTTAAATATGTTTTTGCCTAATGATGACCACTTATTGGTTAGACGATTTCACTTCATCTTTCTTCTTGACCATCTTCTGAATGGACCCAGTGTTTGTATCAGAATTTCTTTGGTCAGATCATCTATGCATGTATAATTCCTCACATAGGGCTTCCTGCCATCTGTTTCACATTTTATTTCCCATGTATGCCTTCTTGTTCCATCATCTGTATTAGTTTGAAACTAATTCTTGAGTAAGAAACAATGTTCTTTCCTGAGCCTGTTCTGAATTGCTAAGGGTTTGGGTATTTGAAAAATTTCTTATGAAAAAAGAGTGAACATTATGGGTATTAGTAAAAGTTTGAATCCAGATTTTTTTTTGAGATTTGAGTTTAGCTAGTCTTAGTGTTTACTAACTTGATCTAATTTAGAAGTCATTGTCTTTTAAAGAATACACAGGAGAATTATGTGACAGTGCAATATTTGATAGCCATGATAACAAGTTCACAGTGAGAAATTTGGAACTTGTGGTTAAAGATTTTATAAAGAATCATGTTACATAAGTAAGCTAATAACCAAGGTTTACCTTCAGCCGTCACAGAGGTGAGTAGGTAACTGGAAGCATAGTCACCTTTGCCTGTGATATTTACATTAAGAAATTAGAGCAACCTTAGTGATTAACTCTGAACATGTGCGGTAAGTGAGCATTAGCAAGTCTATACTTCTTACTGAGTTATAAAGTATGTATTGTATATATGTTTAGTTACAGAATTTTCCAGGTCAGTTTTCAGAGTCTGTTCAGCCTTGGGAGACTTTGGAGAAGTTTTAAGAGATGCTGATAAATTTAAGACTTGTTGCATTCATGGATGTCTTGTCTTGCCTGGGTAGACTGGGAAATAACAGAAGTCAAGGACAACATGTCTTTGTACTAACCAGAGCTCCTCCAATGGCTGAATGTCCTGGGGTTTTCAGGTTGAGAGAAGAGGGAGAAGAGCATGAGTACATTCTTGGTTCTTCTCTCTGAAAGGATGCCCTGGGCTTTTGAAAGAAGACAACTCTTCCTAGGGACAATTTATTAAAGTTTTACACCATTTCACAATGAAAATTAAGGATAACTTCCTCTTCAGAAGATGTTAATTTTTGCCTAAAGTAAATGTTTATATAAAATTTCTCATTAGACTGGGTCAGGTTTTTTGGGACCTGAACAAAATCAGAATGTTCCACAGTGTTTGATGCCTGGATAAGAATGAAATGTGAACATTTTAGGCTATTTGTAAGACATTCCATAACAGACAGTGCTGGGAGTAGGGGTGCTTTTGGGGCAACAATATGAATGCCCCATGCAGGCATAGATTCTGAAATATAAAATCATTGTAGAGGTGGGAGCAATTTAGAAATAAAAAGATCCAGTCATATCAATTTCCATGAACCATACTGTGATGACTTAAGTGCCATTTTTAAACACTGGATTATAAAGAATATATATCATGCTAAACTGGCATGGTCTTGTTCATGTAGTTTATGCACTAGTAGAAAATAAATAAAATTAACTTTATTCTTACACTGTAAGAATGTCTCATTAGTAAAGTCACCACCTCTGAGAAGTATTTAATCATTTTTCTGTTGAGTGGAGTTTGCCACATTACAACCTATTTCTGTACACTCAACTGCTCCATCTCAACTCAACTCAACTCAACTGCTCCATCATCGAAAAACAATTTTTTTCAAAGGCCTTTTTCTCTCTGGTGTATATTTTACTAAGTTGTTATATTAAACCTTCCCTGTGTCCTCTCTCTGCTGTCAGGTGATGCTGAAATAATAAAACTGCTCTGTGTAATTCAGCAAAATGTAATCCCTTTATGTCTAACTGAAGAGTCTTTAGAATAAACCAACAAGACATGCTACGTATGTAATTATTTCAGGATACAAAATGGCCTTAAATACTGTCCTTTCCATTTACCCTCTTTCCTGTATAATTTCAGCTGTTTGCCTGTTTTATGAACTGGCAGGCGTAAACAGTTAAGTGCCTCCCTGCAGGGCTGTAGTCTTGTTGGAACTCTCATAACTAATGTGTAGAATGAGGTTCCTAATTACCTATCTGCTGCTAATGGTTGTGACTCACAGGAATATTTTCGTAAGATTTATGTATATGTGTATATACACATAAGTACTATATACAAAGATACCTATATTTTTGAGCTTTGTTGAAGATGTTAATGACACTTGTGATGTGATGAAGGGAGAATATACTATGTGCTGCTTTCCATAATGGTTGAGATAAAGGACTATTAACTCAGTCCTCAAATGCAAACCATCCCAATCTGAAAGCAGCTCTGCAGAAGAGGAATGTGCACCTCATTTTGGGGCAAAGAATTATGCAGAATGTGTCCAAGACACCTGCAGAAAATTAAAGACTTTACTTCTCTGTATGTGAAATTCTCATGAGGTAATTACCCTCAGTGTCAGACATAATACTGCTCCCATTAGACAGAACACATTGAGGGAAAATTGAATAGACTTTTTGTCAGGATTGCTCCTAAGGATTAATAGGGCTGTCTAAAGCAGTAATTGGGAGGTTCCCCCCCACTTAGCATGCAGCCATCCTCACTTGTGTCTTTCAGGTTTATTATTAGGCCATTGCATTCTATTTGCCATGGAGGCACAAGCATCTTCCTTGTTAACATCTCCTGCCAGCACCTTTGTTTCTTTGGAATGGGCTGCTGCCTTTAACCACTTCCCCTTTTGTACTGGTCTTGCCTTGCCTCCCTTTATTTCTCTCCTTGGTCACAGTGCCAAGAGCTGGCAGGAAAGGGGCTCCTTTTCCATGCATCGCAAAGATGAAAGTGACCAAATAGGGCTTGATCAGCTAAAGCATCTCACTTTGTTCCAGGACTCTTTCATCCTTCAGGGAACTTCCTCAGCAGGAATGGAGCTGAGAGCTAATCTTCCTAACTGTGTTTTGGCATCTGTAACACCAATATCCAGTTTATAGATCTATACAACAAACGGTCTCTTTATTTGGATTTTTTAGTATGCCTTTAATTATTGCATGATAAGATTGCTGAGCTAAAAGGAGATTCAGAAATCTGTATCATATTATTTTCTCTGCTTCTCTAGAATATGGGGCCATGTTAAAGGATTCATACTAAATTGTCATGAATTATATACTGTTTATCAGTAACAAAGTTCTGGTTCAGGTTAAAGTAAAAGTGGACTTAAAAGTATTAGATGTATGATCAGGATTTTGTATATCAGAATGACTGGTTCAGGTTTTGCGTGTGTGTGTGTGTATTGTCAGGAGGAGGGAGGGAGGTTGGGATGGGAAATGAGGAAGAATATTTAAGTGGGCTAATGATTTTGAGATTCTCCTTCTTAGATATTGTACTTGGAACAGAGCTTTTAGTTTATTACCTCTGCCTTTCAATACACATTTGAAGTCTTGTGTATTGAATGAAAAATACCAGAATGAAAAGTTTTCTGCTAGTTACACAGATAAATGCAATTAATTGTGCTGAAATAAATCAATGAGAATGAAGAGACACCACCTGCCTCTCATCCTTCTTGATTTCCAGGGGTCAGTTTTGTGACTAAATAATGCTATTTCAACCCACTCTAAGGACAGTTAGATGATTTAAAGGATTACTGTTGCTGAAATGTTCATTTTAATGTGTTTTATGTTAATTTAAAATATACTGTCTTTTCTATTAGAAGAACTTAAAGATATTAAGTATTTGATTCTGCTTAATTCTCATTATCTTCTACTTGCGTTTCTTACTCTTCTTACTAGAGTATAAAGTCCTTAAAGATGTGTACTGTCTAATCTCACATTTGCATATCTCCTGCTTTTATAACACAGTAGACTTTCAATAAATATCTATGAAATAGAACCCTCTAGTGTAATTGTGAGTGCTTTCATAAATAATGTTATCTGCAGGTATGTAGATAACACTTTAAATTTATTTATTTATTTATTTATTTATTTATTTATTTATTTATTAAAGATTTTATTTATTTATTTGTCAGAGAGAAATCACAAGTAAGCAGAGAGGCAGGCAGAGAGAGAGGAGGAAGCAGGCTCCCTGCTGAGCAGAAAGCCCGATGTGGGGCTCGAACCCAGGACCTGGGATCATGACCTGAGCCGAAGGCAGCGGCTTAACCCACTGAGCCACCCAGGCGCCCCAGATAACACTTTAAATTTAGAGGGGACTTCGCCTACTTTGCATTTTTATACCAGGCAATTGCTTTTTCTGATACTAAGGGTAAAGAATAGAATAAAAATAATGACCAAAAAAAAAATTTAGTTTTAAATACTGATCTTTCAAAACTTTCTTTTACAGTTTAGTAAAATGATCAATCCCTGTCCTTGTGGCCAATTTCATATATATGCTTATATATAATTATTATAATAAAAATTATATAAATATAAAATAAAGAACATAATAAATAAATTATAGTATAATATATAACATGTAGAAATATACATATCAATCATTATACAACTTTTACATATATATAAATCAGTACAATTATGCTCCAGTTAAAGAGAGCAAAACGTGGACATTTAAACTTATAAAACTGGTAAGAAATCTTTATTATAGTAAAAAGATTTGGCATAGGCAGATCTTGCTATACATTTAAATATAATTCAATATTTTAAATTTAAAGATTTTATTTATTTATTTGACAGAAAGAGATCACAAGTAGGGTGAGAGGCAGGCAGAGAGAGAGAGCGGAGGAAGCAGGCTCCCCACTGAGCAGAGAGCCCGATGCGGGACTTGATCCCAGAACCCTGAGATCATGACCTGAGCTGAAGGCAGAGGCTTAACCCACTGAGCCACCCAGGTGCCCCAGTATTTTAAATTTAGACACAGACATACAGAGTGCATAACACAATGCCTCAAACTTAGGAGGCGCTCCCTGAAAATGGCAGCTGCTATCACTATTCTTGTTACTAGTTCTAAGCATCTGTGATGTAGTGCATCCAACACTAGACATTAACTTCTGCTCAGAATATGTCCTGATTCAGTCCTATATTACCTTTCTGAGCATGAGCAAAATTTTTACCTCTAAAATTAAAATTTTTCACCTCTTGTGATATGTCCAATCATCTGATAAATTGTAAAATTTATATAATGAGAAAGTATCATTATTTTGAGAATGTTTTCTGGCCTGTGTTTTAAGGTTATATCTATAGTATAACCCTGCTATTTATGAAGCACATGGACCTGCTTATCTACTATCCTAAGATTCTTCTGATCTATGGCTGATAGATTTTTATTAGAATGTACCACAGTGAGTTGTATGAGATGTCAGATATAAAGTTTTTGAGACTGAGATTTTCAAAATGGCTGATTCAGATAAAGGCTTATTCAGCAATGCACCTACATTTTTAAAATTTGTCAATGTCAAGTGAATGTTGGTAAAGGAGCCAGACTGACAGGTCTACAAGGTAATACCCCTCTTTATTACACCATACATACTACATTTACTTGCCAGCCTTGGCCAGGAGCCTCTATGCCAACCTAACTAGGACCACCACGGGCCATGAATTGGCTGTTCAGTCAAAAGACCTCCTTGATTTCTGGCCTCCCCTCCCCCGGGGCAGATTTTAAGCAAAAGCCTAATTAGTGGTGGTGACACCTGCCCACCAAAGAATGATGGAACACCATCAGCTCGTGTCTCAAAGATCACTGAATGTCTAGTAGGTTGTGAAAATATTTGGTCATGACTCATTCACCACTTGGACTAGGTTCAAAGTGAGGAAACTCATTTCTAGTTCCTTCAAGTAACCACCTACCTCCTGTGAAGAAAATACATAATACCACCTAAATCTAATCTTACACCCTCTAAGATTTTAGCTTTTTTTGTGGGTTGACAGTTATACACAGCCATAAAAATTACTATGGCAATCTCTTTGCATGTGTTTGTTAAATGACATTAGTTTAAAAGATGAAGAAATTTTTAAGTATATTCATGTTGAAATATTCTTTTCTTCTTACCTATAACTTTCAAACTGATGAAACATGACTTATGAAAACAAATAGTAAACTTTTCCCCATGAATACTTACAAAGCGAAGCTAGTAACTTTCCTCGGCTTTTTCTACAAAAATAGCGATTTTATTTTTTTATTTGGTTTTTGAATCTTTAATCCATTATATTTTTGGAGGTGACATAAATAAAGTGACATGCAGAAAACATTGTGCCAATTTTTATTAACTCCTTGTTCAATATTTTTTAATCCCCTGTATCCTCCTTCTGCTTCAGTACATTTAGAGTCTTTTTTTTTTTTTAAGATTTTGTTTATTCATTTGAGAGAGAGAGAGAGAGAAACAGAGAGAGCACAAGCAGGGGGAGAAGCAAAGGGAGAGGGAGAAGTAGACTCCACACTGAGAAGGGAGCCAGATTTGGGGCTCAATGCAAGGACCTGGAGATCATGACCTGAGCAAAAGGTAGACAACTATCTAAGCCACCCAGGCACCCCTTCCCCGCACAAAGAATTTTTTTTTTCCCCCTAGTGGCCATTTTTGCTGGACTATTGCAGTTTTTTTCCTAGTATTTACTACTTCGCTATCTTAAGGGGTTTAAGAAACAAAGTCAATCTCTAAGTGTTCAAAGGGGCAGATGAATTCTATTGGTTAAAAATATTTTTTCTCACCAAGATCCCACATCTTTTGAGGCATATGATATTTTCCTTAGAAACTTTTAGAAAATAAATTATACAATAGAGTAGATAAATTCATAATTATTGTAAAATTATAAAAACAAAAGAAATAGCCATGTATCCATCATCCAGGTTAAGAAATAAAATATGCCTGTGAACACCTCCCAGATCACATTCTAATCCCTGTTTGTATTTTGTGTCCAACTACATGTATATAATCTAACAGTATGTTTAGCTTACTGGTATTAAACTTTATGAAAGTGGAATCATAACGTATGATGTATGTTTTCCATGCCTTACATCTTTTGCTCAACATTGAGATTCACTTTTGTTGCTCTGTGGTACTGTATCACTCATTTTCATTGCCGTGGGAAATCTCAATATATGAATTCACCACAATTTATTTCTCCACTCCACATATCACACATAACAATGTAACAACAATAGCTTAACACATTTTGCTGAACATTTGTTTTGATAAACATTTGTGGTTTGTTAAGAACAATGCTGCTATCCATGTTCTTATACAAGTCCCCCAGTATGTAGATGTAAGATTTTTCTCTTAGGAATAGAATTACAGGGCTGTAGCATATGCGTATGTTCAACTTTAAATGCTAAATATTTTCCGGAATGTTTGTAACTTATAATTTATATAAGCACCAGCAGTGACTAAGTGGACAAGTCCTTTTGTCCTTATTCTGGCACAAAGAGATATTGACTCGCTTTAAAATTTTTACATGATATTTTACCTCCTTGTGGTTTGAAATTATATTTCCTGATTACAAATGAAGACAGATGCATTTTCACATGTTTATGATGCATTTGTTTCTTCTTACAAAATGCCAATTTATGCCCATTAAAATTTCTACTTTATTATTCATTCATTCATTTTTAAAGATTTTATTTATTTATTTGACAGAGAGACAGTGAGAGAGGGAACACAAGCGGGGGGTGGGAGTGGTAGGAGGGAGAAGCAGACTTCCCGCTGAGCAGGGAGCCTGATGCAGGGCTCAGTCCCAGGACCCTGGGATCATGAACTGAAGGTAGATGCTTAACCAACCGAGCTACCCAGGCGCCCCTGCAATTTTTACTTTAGGTTGTCTTTTTCTTTTTGATTAATAAGAACTTTAACCTTTATTAAGTGCCAATTCTTGTTTAACGAGGCTACATATATTTTCTTCCAAGTTACAGCTTGTCTGTTTATTCTCTTCATGATGTATTTTCAGGGACAGAAATTCTTATCTTCAATTAAATAGATGAATTTATAATTTTCTTTATGATTGTATCTTTTGTATCTTGTTAATGAATCTGTTCCTACCTCAAGCTTGATAATTGTCAAATTAAAGGTTTAAAGATTTTTATTTTATAAAAAGGAAGTACTTAATATAACTGGAATTACAAATTTGTGTATAATGTGAAGTAAGAAACTAATTTTTTCTTCTTCTTTTTGTTTTGTTTTGTTTTGTTCTGTTTTGTTTTTTTCCACATGAGTAGTAACTCTCCCAGAATTTTTATTGAAGATCCAGGACTTTCCCCATTAACCTGCAATGGGAGCTTAGTTAGAAGTCATTTATATATGTGTGGGTGGATTTATTTCTGTTCTATCTCTATTCACTCATATTCTTTATCTTGACACTTTGTATCTGTTATATTTTTGATATGTTATAATAAGTCTTCATATATGAAAAGTTAGCTTATTATTTTTGAGGAATATTTTTTTATTTCTAAGCCTTTTTAATGACATGGATTTTAGAATTTGTGCATTTTATCCCATAAAAATTCTTTTTGGAATTTTTTTCTTTTTAAAAATGATTTTGGTTTATTTTTAAAATTTCTTTTCAGTGTTCCAGAATTCATTGTTTTTGTATCACACCTGGTGCTCCATGCAATACATGCCTCCACAATACCCACCTCCAGTCTCACCCAACTTCCTAACCCCCACCCCTCCAAAACCTTCAGATTGTTTTTCAGAGTCCACAGTCTCTCATGGTTCATCTCCCCCTCCAATTTCCCCCAACTTCCTTCTCCTCTCCATCTCCCCATGTCCTCCGTTTTATTTCTTATGCTCCACATATAAGCAAAACTATCCAATGAAGACATACAAATGGCTAACAAACACATGAAAAAGTGTTCATCATCACTAGCCATCAGGGAGATACAAATCAAAATCACATTGAGATACCACCTTACACCAGTTAGAATGGCCAAAATTAACGAGACAGTAAACAACATGTATTGGAGAGGATGTGGAGAAAGGGGAACCCTCTTACACTGTTGGTGGGAATGCAAGTTGGTGCGGCCACTTTGGAAAACAGTGTGGAGATTCCTTAAGAAATTAAAAATAGACCTTCCCTATGACCCTGCGATTGCACTACTGAGTATTTACCCCAAAGATACAGATGTAGTGAAAAGAAGGGCCATCTGTACCACAACGTTCATAGCAGCAATGGCCACAGTTGCCAAACTGTGGAAAGAACCAAGATGCCCTTCAACGGATGAGTGGATAAGGAAGATGTGCTCCATATATACTATGGAGTATTATGCCTCCATCAGAAAGGATGAATACCCAACATTTGTATCAACATGGATGGGACTAGAAGAGATTATGCTGAGTGAAATAAGTAAAGCAGAGAGAATCAATTATCATATGGTTTTGTTTTTTGGAATTTGACTAGAAATGCTTTTTTTTTTAAGATTTTATTTATTTGACAGAGAGAGAGATATCACAAGTAGGCAGAGAGGCAGGCAGAGAGAGAGGGGGGAGGAAGCAGAATCCCTGCAGAGTAGAGAGCCCGACGCGGGGCTCGATCCCAGGACCCTGGGATCATGACCTGAGCCGAAGGCAGAGGCTTTAACCCACTGAGCCACCCAGGCGCCCCGACTAGAAATGCTTTTAATCTATAAATCAATTTGGGAGAAATTACATCTCAATAATTCTTTTTTTAAATTAACATATAGTGTATTTTTTGCCCCAGGGCTACAGGTCTGTGAATCATCAGGCTAACATTTCACAGCACTCACCATAGCACATACCCTTCCCATGTCCATAACACAGCCACCCTATCGCTACCCCCTTCCCTAGCAAACCTCAGTTTGTTTTGTGAGATTAAAAGACTCTTATGGTTTGTCTCCCTCCTGACCTCATCTTGATTTATTTTTTCCTTCCCTACCCCCCCAAAGCTCCTGCCCTGCCTCTCAAATTCCTCATATCAGAGAGATCATATGATAATTGTTTTTCTCTGATTGACTTATTTTGCTTAGCATAATACCCTCTAGTTCCATCCACATCATTGCTAATGGCAGGATTTCATTACTTTTGATGGCTGCATAGTATTCCATTGAACATATTTACCACATCTTCTTTATCCATTGATCTGTTGATGGACATCTAGGTTCTTTCCATAGTCTGGTTATTGTGGACATTGCTGTTATAAACATTCAGGTGCATGTGTCCCCTTGGATCACTACATTCTTATCTTTAGGGTAAATACCCAGTAGTGAGATTGCTGGGTCATAAGGTAGCTCTATTTTCAGCTTTTTGAGGAACCTCCATACTGTTTTCCAGAGTGGCTGCACCAGCTTGCATTCTGACCAACAGTGTAGGAGGGTTCCCCTTTCACTGCATCCTCACCAACATCTGTTGTTTCCTAACTTGTAGATTTCAGCCATTCTGACTGGTGTGAGGTGGTATCTCATTATGGTTTTGATTTGTATTCCCCTGATGCTGAATGATGTTGAGCACTTTTTCATGTGTCTGTTGGCCATGTGGATCTCTTTTTTGCAGAAATGTCTGTTTATGTCTCCTATCCATTTCTTGATTGGAGTATTTGTTCTTTGGGTGTTGATTTGATAAGTTCTTTATAGATTTTAGATGCTAGACCTTTATCTGATATGTCATTTTTGAATATCTTCTCCCATTCTGTCAGTTGTCTTTTGGTTTTGTTGCCTGTTTCTTTTGCTGTGCATAAACTTTTGATCTTGATGAAGTCCCAATAGCTCATTTTTGCCCTCATTTCCCTTGCCTTTGGCGAAGTTCCTAGAAAGAAGTTGCTGTGGCTGAGGTCGAAGAAGTTGCTGCCTGTGTTCTCCTCAAGAATTTTGGTGGATTCTTTTCTCACATTGAGGTCTTTTATCCATTTGGAGTCTATTTTTGTGTGTGGTGTAAGGAAATGGTCCAGTTTTATTTTTCTGCATGTGGCTGTCCAATTTTCCCAACACCATTTGTTGAAGAGACTGTCTTTTTGCCACGGGACGTTTTTTCCTGCTTTGTTGAAGATTAGTTGATCAGAGAGTTGAGGGTCTATTTCTGGGCTCTCTATTCTTTCCCATTGATCTATGTGTCTGTTTTTGTGCCAGTACCATACTGTCTTGATGATTACAGCTTTATAATAGAGCTTGAAGTCTGGAATTGTGATGCCACCAACCTTGGCTTTCTTTTTCAACATACCTCTGATTATTCAAGGTCTTTTCTGGTTCCATACATATTTTTTAGGTTTATTTTCCATTTCTTTGAAAAAGTTGGTGGTATTTTGATAGGGATTGCATTGAATGTGTAGATTGCTTTAGGTAGCATAGACATTTTCACAATATTTGTTCTTCTAATGCATGAGCATGGGACGCTTTTCCATTTCTTTGTGTACTCTTCAATTTCTTTCATGAGTACTTTATACTTTCCTGAGTACAGATTTTTGACTCTTTGGTTACGTTCATCCCTAGGTATCTTATGGTTTTGGGTGCAGTTGTAAATGGGATTGACTCCTGAATTTCTCTTTCTTCTGTCTTGCTGTTGGTGTATAGAAATGCAACTGATTTCTGTGCATTGATTTTATATCTTGACACTTTACTGAATTCCTGTATGAGTTCTAGCAGTTTTGGAGTGGAGTCTTTTGAGTTTTCCACATAAAGTATTATATCATCTGCAAAGAGTGAGAATTTGACTTTTTCTCTGGTGATTCGGATGCTTTTCTTTCTATTTGTTGTCTGATTGCTGAGGCTAGAACTTCTATTACTATGTTGAATAGCAGTGGTGATAGAGAACAACTCTGCTGTGTTCCTAACCTTAGGGGGATCGCTCTCAGTTTTTCCCCCTTGAGAATGATATTCGCTATGGGTTTTTCATAGGTGGCTTTGATGATATTGAGTATGTACCTTCTTGCCTACACTGTGAAGAGTTTTGATCAAGAAGGATGCTGTACTTTGTCAAATGCTTTTTCAGCATCTATTGAGAAGATCATATGGTTCTTGTTCTTTCTTTTATTAATGTATTGTATCACACTGATTGTTGTTTGCAGGTTGAAACACCCTTGCAGCCCAGGAATAAATTCCACTTGGTCGTGGTGAATAATTCTTTTAAAGGACTGTTGGATCCTATTGGCTACTATTTTGATGAGAATTTTTGCATCCGTGTTCATCAAGGATATTAGTCTGTAATTTTCTTTTTTGGTAGGGTGTTTGTGTGGTTTTGGGATCAAGGTAATACCGGCCTCATAAAATGAGTTCAGCACTTTTCCTTCCATTTCTATTTTTTGGGTCAGTTTCAGGAGAATAGGTATTAATTCTTCTTTAAATGTTTGGTAGAATTCCCCTGGGAAGCCATTTGGCTCTGGGCTCTTGTTTGTTGAGAGATTTTTGATGACTGCTTCAATCTCCTTACTGGTTATGGGTCTGTTCAGGTTTTCTATTTCTTCCTGGTTCAGATTTGGTAGTTTGTTTTTTTTTTTTAATTTTTTATTTTTTAAAATTTCTTTTCAGTGTTCCAGAATTCATTGTTTATGCACCACATCCACTACCATGCAATATGTGCCCTCCATAATACCCACCACCAGGCTCACCCAACCTCCCACCCCCTGCTCCTTCAAAACCCTCAGATTGTTTTTCAGAGTCCATAGTCTCTCATGGTTCATTTCCTCCTCCAATTTCCCTCAACTCCCTTCTCCTCTCCATCTCCCCATGTCCTCCTTATTATTTCTTATGCTCCACAAATAGGCGAAACCATATGATAATTGACTCTCTCTGCTTGACTTATTTCACTCAGCATAATCTCTTCTAGTCCCATCCATGTTGATACAAATGTTGGGTATTCATCCTTTCTGATGGAGGCATTATACTCCATAGTGTATATGGACCACATCTTCCTTATCCATTCATCTGTTGAAGGGCATCTTGGTTCTTTCCACAGTTTGGTGACCATGGGCATTGCTGCTATGAACATTGTGGTACAGATGGCCCTTCTTTTCACTACATCTGTATCTTTGGGGTAAATACCCAGTAGTGTAATTGCAGAGTTATAGGGAAGCTCTATTTCTAATTTCTTTTTTTTTATTCCTAATTTCTTAAGGAATCTCCACACTGTTTTCCAAAGTGGCCGCACCAACTTGCATTCCCACCAACAGTGTAAGAGGGTTCCCCTTTCTCCACATCCTCTCCAATACATGTTGTTTACTGTCTCGTTAATTTTGGCCATTCTAACTGGTGTAAGGTGGTATCTCAATGTGATTTTGATTTGTATCTCCCTGATGGCTAGTGATGATGAACACTTTTTCATGTGTTTGTTAGCCATTTGTATGTCTTCTTTGGAGAAGTGTCTGTTCATGTCTTCTGCCCATTTTTTTGACATGATTATCTGTTTTGTGTGTGTTGAGTTTGAGAAGTTCTTTATAGATCCTGGATGCTAATGCCTTTTGTTTGTACTGTCATTTGCAAATATCTTCTTCCATTCCGTGGGTTGCCTCTTTGTTTTGTTGACTGTTTCCTTTGCTGTGCAGAAGCTTTTGATCTTGATGAAGTCCCAAAAATTCATTTTCACTTTTGTTTCCTTTGCCTTTGTAGACATATCTTGAAAGAAGTTGCTGTGGCTGATATTGAAGAGATTACTGCCTATGTTCTCCTCTATGATTTTGATGGATTCCTGCCTCATGTTGAGGTCTTTTATGCATTTTGAATTTATCTTTGTGTACAGTGTAAGAGAATGGTCGAGTTTCATTCTTCTACATATAGCTGTCCAATTTTCCCAGCACCATTTATTGAAGAGACTATCTTTTTTCCACTGTATATTCTTTCCTGCTTTGTCGAAGATTATTTAACCATTGAGTTGTGGGTCCATATCTGGGCTTTCTACTTGTTCCACTGGTCTTTGTGTCTGTTTTTATGCTAGTACCATGCTATCTTGGTTTTATGCTAGTACCATGCTATCTTGGTATCACAGCTTTGTAGTAAAGCTTGAAATCAGGCAACGTGATGCCGCCAGTTTTGTTTTTCTTTTTCAACATTTCCTTAGCAATTCGGGGTCTCTTCTGATTCTATGCAAAATTTAGGATTGTTTGCTCTAGCTCTTTGAAAAATGCTGGTGGAATTTTGATTGGAATGGCATTGAAAGTATAGATTGGTCTAGGCAATATAGATGTTTTAACAATATTTATTCTTCCGATCCATGAGCATGAATGGTCTTCCATCTTTTCTGTCTTCTTTGATTTCTTTCATGAGTGTTCTGTAGTTCCTCGAGTACAGATCCTTTACCTGTTTGGTTAGATTTATTCTCAGGTGTCTTATGGTTCTTGGTGCTATAGTAAATGGAATAAATTCTCTAATTTCCCTTTCTGTATTTTCATTGTTAGTGTATAAGAAAGCAACTGATTTCTGTACATTGACTTTGTATCCTACCACATTACTGAATTGCTGTATGAATTCTAGTAGTTTGTGGGTGGAGTCTTTTGGATTTTCCATATAAAGTATCATGTCATCTATGAAGAGAGAGAGTTTGACTTCTTCATTGCCAATTTGAATACCTTTTAAATCTCTTTGTTGTCTGATTGTTGTTGCTAGGACTCTAATACTGTGTTGAATAAGAGTGGTGAGAGTGGGCACCCTTGTCATGTTCCTGATCTCAATGGGAAGGCTGTGAGCTTTTCCCCTTTGAGGAGGATATTTGCTGTGGGTTTTTCATAGATAGATTTTATGAAGTTGAGGAATGTTCCCTCTATCCCTAAACTTTAAAACATTTTAATCAGGAATGGATCCTGGATTTTGTCAAATGCTTTTTCTGCATCAATTGAGAGCACCATGTGGTTCTTCTCTCTTCTCTTATTGATTTGTTGTATCACATTGATTGTTTTGAGAATGTTGAACCATCCTTGAAACCCAGGGATGAATCCCACCTGGTCATGGTGGATAATCTTTTTAATGTGCTGTTGGATCCTATTTGCTAGGATCTTTGTGAAAATCTTAGCATCCATATTCATCAGGGATATTGGTCTGAAAGTCTCCTTTTTGTTGGGGTCTTTGCCTGGTTTGGAGATCAGGGTAATGCTGGGTTAATAAAAAGAGTCTGGAAGTTTTCCTTCTGCTTCAATTTTTTAAAACAGCTTCAGGAGAATAGGTGTTATTTCTTCTTTGAAAGTTTGGTAGAATTCCCCAGGAAATCCCTCAGGTCCTGGGCTCTTGTTTTTTTGGGAGGTTTTTGATCACTGCTTCAATCTCGATACCAGATATTGGTCTATTCAGGTTGTCAATTTCTTCATGGTTCCATTTGGAAGTTTATAGTTTTCCAGGAATGCATCCATTTCATCTAGGTTGCTTAACTTATTGGCATATAATTTTTTATATTAATTTCTGATGATAGTTTCTATTTCCTTGGTGTTAGTTGTGATCTCTCCCTTTTCATTCACAATTTTATTAATTTGGGCCTTCTCTCTTTTCTTTTGGATTAGTTTGGCCAATGGTTTATCAATCTTGCTGATTCTTTCAAAAAACCAGCTTCTAGTTTCACTGATGCATTCTACTGTATCTCTAGTTTCTATCTCATTGATCTCTGCTCTAATCTGGATAATTTCCCTTCTTGTGTGTGGAGTTGGCTTAGTATGTTGTTTGTTCCCCACTTCTTTAAGGTATAGAGACAGCTGGTGTATTCTGGATTTTTCAATTTTTTTTGAGGGAGTCTTGGATGGCTATTTTTTTTTTCCTCTTAGGACTGCCTTTGCTGAATCCCATAGGTTTTGGACCAAAGTGTCTTCATTCTCACTGGTTTCCATGAACTGTTTAAGTTCTTCTTTGATCTCCTGGTTGATCCAAGCACTCTTAAGCAAGGTGGTCTTTAGCTTCCAGGTGTTTGAGTTCATTTCAAACTTTTCCTTGTGGTTGAGCTCCAGTTTCAAAGCATTGTGATCTGAGAATTTGCAGGGAATAATCTCAATCTTTTGGTATCAGTTGATCCCTGATTTGTGACCCAGTTATGTGGTCTATTCTGGAGAAGGTTCCAAGTGCACTCGAGAAGAATGGGTATTCTGTTGTTTTAGGGCGGAATGTTCTGTATATATCTATGAGGTTCATCTGGTCCAATGTGTCATTCAATGCTCTTGTTTATTTATTTTCTGCTTGTATGATCTGCCTATTACTGAGAGTGGCATGTTAAGATCTCTTACTATTAATGTGTTCATATCAATATGACTCTTTATCTTGATTAACAGTTTTCTTATGTAATTGGCTGCTCCCTCCCATATTGGGGGCATAAATATTTACAATTGTTAGATCTTCTTGGTGGATAGTCCCTTTAAGAATTATGTAGAGTCCTTCTGTATCTCTGACTACAGTCTTTAGTTTAATATCTAGTTTATCTGATATGAGAATCACTACCCCAGCCTTCTTTTGAGGCTCATTGGCATGAAAGATGCTTCTCCATCCCTACACTTTCAGTCTGGATGTATCCTTAGGTTCAAAATGGGTCTCTTGTATACAACATATGGATGGGTCCTGTCATTTTATCCAATCTGCAACTCTGTGTCATTTTTTTTAAAGATTTTATTTATTTATTTGAAAGAGAGACAGTGAGAGAGAGCATGAGCTAGGAGAAGGTCAGAGGGAGAAACAGACTCCCCATGGAGCTGGGAGCCTGATGTGGGACTCAATCCTGGGACTCCGGGATCATGACCTGAGCCAAAGGCAGTCGTCCAACCAACTGAGCCACCCAGGCTTCCCAACCCTGTGTCATTTTATGGGCACATTTAGGCCATTCACGTTGAGAGTGATTATTGGGAGATAAGTTTTTATTGACATAATGTTACCTGTGAAGTCTTTGTTTCTATAGATTGTCTCCATATATTTCTGTTCAGTGATATTCTTAGGTTTTTTCTCTTTTATAGAACCCCCCTTAATATTTCCTGCAGTGTCGGCTTGGTGGTCACATTCTCTTTTAAACCTTGCTGGTCTTGGAAGCTTTTTATCTCTGCATCCATTTTGAATGTCAGTCTTGCTGGATAAAGTATACTTGGCTGCATGTTCTTCTCATTTAGTGCCCTGAATACCTCTTGTCAGCCCCTTCTGGCTTGCCAGGTTTCTGTGGACAGGTCTGACGTTATTCTGATGGGCTTTTCTCTGTATGTAAGGAATTTCTTTGCCCTAGCTGTTTTCAAGTGCTCCTGTCTGCAATTATGATTCATCATTTTCACAATCAGGTGTCTCAAGGTCTTTCTAGATTCTACGATCTTGAGGGGATCCCTTTCTGCCTCTAGTACACGAATGCTGGTTCCATTCACGAGATTGGGAAATTTTTCATGGAGAATTTGTTCAACTATATCTTCTAGTCTTCTTTCCTTTTCTTCCCCCTCAGGGATTCCAATAATTCTGACTTTGGAATGTCTCATGGTGTCATTTCCCTAATTCTGTTTTCATGGCTTCTAAGCTGTTTGTTTCAAGCTTCTTCCTGATCCTTTTTCTTTATCTTTTTGTCCTCCAGATCACTAATTCTATCTTCTGCCTCAGTTACCCTAGCTTTTAGAGAATTTAGAGTAGATTGGAACTCATTGAGAACATTTTGAACATCATCCCTGGTGGCTTTCACTTTTTCCTAAATCAATTCCATTTTGTCATCAAAGGCTTTCTCCAACCTAGCTATTGCCTGGATAATTGTTAGCCTGAATTCCCTTTCTGACATTCTCTCTATGTCCATATCCAATAGCTCTGATGGAGAGGGCCCAGTCTCTGAATTTTTATTCTGTTGGGAATTCCTCCTCCTAGTCATTTTGGTGAGAGATGGGTGAATGGATGTGTAGCTGAATGTATCAACTGTGGTGTAGGCAAGTTGCACCCTGGAACACCTCTGAACAATTGAGAGTCCCCACCAAAAAGAAAGAAAAAAGAAAAAAAGTGAGAGAGAGATAGGAAAAAAAAAAAAAGGAAGAAAGAAAGATACAATAAAAGAGAAGGCCCAGCCCAAATGGGCCTCAAGGTAAGATTTATGAAGTATACAAACAAAAACAGACAAACAAAAAAACAGACAAAAGTAGATGACAAGAGATAAATAAATAAATAAATAAATAAATAAAAGAACCTCATCAAAAAGAAGCCCAAGTATGAGATTTATATACTACCAGGACAAAAAAAAAAAAAATACACAGAGTGGTTAAAAATTCTCAGTGTGGATGAGGAAGTATATTTTGATTCTTCCTGGATGTATTTTGATATCTTTGTTAATGGATTCAACTTTCCTGAGATAAAGGGGGGTTAAAACTGGTTTACCTATAGGGGTAGCATTGATTGGGGAAAGGGGATTACCTTGAAGCTTATCTCTATATGGATATTAAAAATAAGTAAATAAAATAAAATAAAATAAGTTTAAAAAAAAGAAAGAAATAAAAAAAAATAAAATAAGTTTAAAAAATAGAAAAGCAAAAGAAAAATACTGGTATATGTATCAAAAACGTTCAGGTTAAGAGGTTATTATGGAATTTGATGCACTGAACATCTCATTGTGATGGTAAATAGGTTAAAAAGTTATATATACAAAGAAATGAAAAAAAAAAAGAAAAACCAGAATAGTGGGAACAAATTAAAAATAAAAGTTGTGGGGGCACCTGGGTGGCTCAGTGGGTTAAGCCGCTGCCTTCGGCTCAGGTCATGATCTCAGAGTCCTGGGATCGAGCCCCGCATCGAGCTCTCTGCTCAGCAGGGAGCCTGCTTCCTCCTCTCTCTCTGCCTGCCTCTCTGCCTGCTTGTGATCTCTCTGTCAAATAAATAAAATCTTTAAAAAAAAAAAAATAAATAAATAAATAAATAAATAAATAAATAAATAAAAGTTGTATCTATGAAGTTGTGGTGGTCATCCTCTCGTCTTTTTTTTTTTGGCTGGCTTTCTGGGGGAGGGGCCTGCTGCGTGGGTTTTCAGGCAGTGTTGCTAAAGTCCTCCTGCCCCAATCAAGGGGTTGGGCTCTGAGGAAACCAGTTTTTCAGGCTTTTGTTCTCTGGAGGTTTTTGTTTGTTTGTTTTTTCATTTGTTTTCTCTTCCCTTGGTGGCTTTTGGTGGTTTTGGAGGTTTAGAGGAAAGCAAACTGCGCCCAGACCTCCCTCTCAGAGAGAAGCCTCAGTTTCTTCCCCTCTGGGTGCTCCAGAGCACATAAATTCCCCCTCTGCCACTGGCAGAGCACATTCGCAGTCACAGTCTCTGGGGTCACAGGAACTCCTGCTTGTACCCAAAACCACAGGAAATACTGGCCGCAGCTGTCTGGGCAGCTTGAGACTGCCAAAGAGGTCCCAAGCAGGGATAGAGCACTGAGATTTTCATGCTGGCCCCAGGCTGGGAGTGCTCAGACTCTCCAGGTCCTAGAGAGCACCAGCTGGCGCCTGCACGCACCCCTCTCAGGTGAGGGTGTAGGGCGCGACTCAGTCTCTGGTCACACAGTGTGGCCACGCACGTGAACGAGTGTGCATGCGCGTGTGTGTGCAGAGTGCTAAAGGTGGTGGTTCTGCCAGCCTGGGAAGACTCCCTCACCCTCATGGGCGCCGCCACCCAGACACTGTCATGTGCGCGGGCAGCTCAGGGACCAAGACCTGGCTTCTTCGCTGCACTCTCTCTGGCTCGGCGCCAGTGGTGGCTGTCCTAGGTTGGTGGGCTTAAGCCTCTGTCCCTAACCACCTGATTCCCCCAATTTCCCCCCTATGATCCTTTGCTCTTTTTGAGTGCTTTCAACCAGACTCCTAGTTTGGTCCCCTGATCACAGGGCACTCTCGTATTGGGGTATTACTTTCCAAGGGGTCACTTCTGGTGGCTCCCTCCCCTTTTCTTTATCTTCTGATATAAGTCCGATATTCCCACTCCACTTTACCTGCCCACTGGCATCTTCTGCCCCTGTAGAAATACAGAAGTGTATAAGTCTAATCTCAGGCTGATTTCATGGGTGATCAGAGTTCTTTGGTAGGTAATCAGCTCACTTTAGGGGACAGGTTGAAATGGCACCTCCACTTACTTCTCCGCCATCTTGTCTCCCCAGTTTTGGTAGTTTGTATGTCTCTAGGAATACATACATTTCTTTCAGATTGTCAAATTTGCTGGTGTAGAGTTGCTTATAATATGTTCTTATAATTGTTTGTATATTTTTGGTGTTGGTGGTGATCTCTCCTCTATCATTCATGATTTTTCTTTATTTGGGTCTTCTTTTCTTTTTGATAAGTCTGGCCAGGGGTTTATCAATCTTATTAATTCTTTCAAAGAACCAGCTCCTAGTTTCGTTGATTTGTTCTACTGCTCTTTTGGTTTCTATTTCATTGATTTCTGCTCTGATCTTTATTATTTCTCTTGTTCTTCTAGGTTTAGGCTTTCTTTGCTGTTCTTTCTCCAGCTCCTTTAGGTGTAGGGTTAGGTTGTGTACTTGAGACCTTTCTTGTTTCTTGAGAAAGGCTTGTATGGCTATATACTTTCCTCTCAGGACCGCCTTTGCTGTGTCCCACAGATTTTGAATAGTTGTGTTTTCATTATCATTTGTTTCCATGAATTTTTCAATTCTTCTTTAATTTCCTGGTTGACCCATTCATTCTTTCATAGGATGCTCTCTAGCCTTCATGTATTTGAGTTCTTTCGGACTGTCCTCATGTGATTGAGTTCTAGCTTCAGAGCATTGTGGTCTGAAATATGCAGGGAATGATCCCAACCTTTTGATACTGGTTGAGACCTGATTTGTGACCCAGGATGTGATCTATTCTTGAAAATGTTCCATGTGCATTAGAGAAGAATGTGTATTCTGTTGCTTTGGGATGGAATGTTTTGAATATTTCTGTAATTTCCATCTGGTCCAGTGTGTCATTTAAGACCTTTATTTCCTTGTTGAACTTTTGCTTGGATGATCTGTCCATTTCAGTGAGAGAGTGTTAAGGTCCCCTAATATTATTGTGTTATTGATGATGTGTTTCTTTGATTTTGTTATTAACTGGTTTATATAATTGGCTGCTCCTATGTTGGGAGTATAGATATTTAAAATTATTAGATCTTCTTGTTGGACAGACCCTTTAAGTATGATATAGTGTCCTCCTTCATCTCTTATTATAGCCTTTGGCTTAAATTCTAATTTATCTGATATAAGGATTGCCAGCCCAGCTTTCTTTTGATGTCCATTAGCATGGTAAATTGTTTTCCACCCCCTCACTTTAAATCTGGAGGTGTCTTTGGGTCTAAAATGAAGTTTCTTGTAGACAGCATATTGATGGGTTTTGATTTTTTTATCCATTCTGATATCCTGTGTCTTTTGATTGAGGCATTTAGCCCATTTACATTCAGGGTTGCTATTGAGAGATATGAATGTAGTTTTACTGTATTGCCTGTAAGATGACTGTTACTGTGTATTGTCTCTGTTCCTTTCTGGTCTACTACTTTTAGGCTCTCTCTTTGCTTAGAAGACCCCTTTCAATATTTCCTGTAGGGCTGGTTTGGTGTTTGCAAATTCTTTTAATTTTTATTTGTCCTGGAAGCTTTTTATCTCTCCTTCTATTTTCAATGATAGCCTAGCTGGATATAGTATTTTTGGCTGCATATTTTTCTTATTTAGTGCTCTGAATATATCATGCCAGTCCTTTCTGGTCTAACAGGTCTCTGTGGATAGGTCTGCTGCCAGTCTAATATTTCTACCATTGTATGTTATAAAACATAAAGTTCAGCTTAATTATTTGAAATACAAAGAAACCATGTGACCATCCACCAATTGAGCACAGAACATTGGGAGTCCTTTAGAAGCCTGTTTTTTGTGCTTTCCTGATCATAACTTCCTCCTAATGTTTCTCTCTAGCTACTATTCTATCTCTCTTTTCTCCTTCACAGTTAAATATAAGAAAAACATTATCTAAATTTGTTGTTCCACTTCATTTCTTTGTTGATTTCTCAACTATCTGCAGCATGGCTTCTGCCCCCTCCTAACTGATGTCACCATAATGGGCAATGACAGTAAATCTAAGGAACATATTTTAGGTTTTATCATATTTTTTTTCCTCAGGCTAAAATGATATGATTGACCATTATTTTCTTCATGAAACTCTCTCTTTTCACTCTGACTCAAAACTCAACATATGCTCTCCTACCTCCTTAGCTACACCTTTCTAACCTTTTTTTTTTTTTTTTTCCCCTCAGAATTTTCATGTTCTACTCAGTGGATTCTCTTCTGGGTTATTTTTCATTCATTCCAAATATGTAGCCTGGGTAATCTCATCCATTTCAGTTCTCTCAATTATTATTTATAGACTGACAACACATCCTCATTTCCAATCTCCTGAGCCTCAGGTGTGCCTACCTTACTGCATCTGCCATAACTCATCTCAGTGTTTCCCAGGTACCAAACACTCAGTGTCTTAGATCAAACTTATCATGTTTTCTCCTACCCTACCATCCCTCTGCAATCCCAATAGCAAATGCCCCAACAACTCAGGCAGTTGTCCAAGGCAAAAACAAAAACAAAACCAAAAACAACAAAAACAAAAACTCAAACCCCCAAAACAAAACAAAACCCAAGTAAAAGCCATTTTTAATTGCTTTTCTTCTTTTCTTCAGCCACCAAATCTGATAAATTATTATTTCCTGTTGATTTTAATACCTTTTGAGTCTCTCTATTTAATTTAATCTCCACTAACACCACCATAGATCAGCCTCCATCATCTTTTTCTTGAATTTTGATATGTGATTTCCAAGGGATTCCCAGCTTCCCACAGTCCTCATTCTACTATCATTGTCTTTGGTCCAGCCACAGTAGTATTTATGAAGAAAAATGTGATCATCCTCTCCCTTTTTAAGACTTCTGATTGCTTTCCATTTACACAAACAAACAAACAAACAGCAACCAAAATTATTTACACAATGAATATGGACATGTATAATTTGGTATCCTCTCCTCTTCTCATTTCCTCTTCATTTTCTCTTTTTAAAAGTCTCATATTCCCTCTCTCAGGCAACTCCTCCCCCAATTTTTTACTACATAGCTTCCCTAATGTTCTGCACTTCCCCTCTCCTAAAACTCATGATACTCTATGTATCTGTAGGTTTACTTTTCTGAATCTCCTTTTACTAAGCTCTGTGAGTAGGATTACCAAAGTTTTTTAATTTTTTAAAATTTTTCTAATTTAATTTAAATTACACTTATTAAATACAATAAAGTATTAGTTTCTGGAGTGAGATTGCCAAAGTTTTTAACTAAAATCCTAAATAACAAAATAGTTTTGAGTAGTGTAAAAAAAAAGTCATGATGTGGAAAATTTAATGATATAGTAATCTATATTATTATATTATTAACTCATATTTTGCTATAAGTTGCATTGCTTATCTATCATAACATAATAATATACTTAATCTGAGAAAAATTCATTTATGAGTTTGATTTTTTTTCTATTTTCTCTTTATTTTAATATAAGACCATCTGGTTCAAAATTTACTTATACCTGACAAGCCTTTCTATGAAAGCTGACCCATGTCCATTTGTTCACCATTATATACCAAGTGCCTAGCACAGGGATTGACATGTATTAGGTACTTGTTAAAGAATTATTGTGTGGGTGCCTGAGTGGCTCAGTTGGTTAAGCATCTGCCTTCAGCTCAGGTCATGATCCTAGGATTCTGGGATCAAGTCCCACAATGGGCTCCCTGCTCAGTGGGGAGGCTGTTTCTCCCTTTGTCTGCTGCTCCCCATGCTGTGGGTGCTCTCTTTCTCTCTTGGTCTCCCTCTCCCTCTGGCGAATAAATAAATAAACTCTTAAAAAAAAAGTGTTGCATGAGGAAATGAATGAGAGAATGTAGGGGAGCAAGAAGAAAAAAGTATCAGTATTTATCTGGGGAAATCAGGAGGGTTATTACATGTTTACCAAGATCAAGCATATAGCTAAAAGTAGGTGTTGTATATGAAGAAAAGTTTGGGGATATAGTGCTTTCACAGTCATTATTTTGTCTTAATCATTTTTTTTTTTAAGTAGACTCCATGCCTGGGGTGGAACCCAATGAGGGGCTTGAATTTACTCACAATCCTGAGGTCAAGAACTGAGGCCAAGAGTTGGACACTTAACTAACTGAGTCACTTAAATGCCCCCATATTGGTCATTTCTGACCTACTTTTCAAAAATAGCAATTCAGTGAAATTTTTCACTGAAAAAATTTATAGTGAAAAATTCACAGTGAGAAATTCTCACTTTTTAAAGAAATTATTTTGTTAAGAAGAATAGAATTGTTTTGGTGATCAAACTATTTTTCCTGCAACAGTATTCAGGTGAAATCTCTCTTGTATCCTTCTGGGCATCCACCACCTCTGCTTCTACTTACCTCTACTGATAGCAATCACTACTGGGACAACTCTAACTATTCTTTAGATCAGTGGTAAGCAAACTTTATTTGTAAAGGACCAGAAAGTAAATAGTTTTAACTTTGTGGGCCCAAGGGTGTCTTCACAACTACTCACTTCTGACTTTGTAATAGGGGAAGAGTTATAGGTGTAAATAAGTGTGTGTGGTTGTGTTCCAATAAAAATTTGCTTACAGAAGCTGGTTGAAGGATGTATTAGCCCATGGACCATAGTTTTGTAAACCCAGCTCTATAGGAAATATTGAAGGAAGGTGGAAAGTTTATGAGAATAAGCCCAGATTAGACCCAGCTCTTAAAAAGAAAAAAAAATATTTATTTGACAGAGAGGGAGAGAGATCACAAGTAGGCAGAGAGGAAGGCAGAGGGGAAGGGGGAAGCAGCCTCCCTGCTGAGCAGAGAGCCTGATGTGGGACTCAATCCCCGGACCCTGAGATCATGACCTGAGCTGAAGGCAGAGGCTTAACCCACTGAGCCACACAGTGGCCCTTAGAGCCCAGCTCTTTATTTGTAGTCATTTTTCTTCTTTCATAAAGGATAGGAGATGGTGAATAGTAGAGCCTATGTCAGTGGGAAGAGGAGCAATGTGGCTACACCTCTAGCCCCTATTCTGCACTGAGAGTTTCACCTAACACATGACTTTGCATTTCCAATCTCCATGGTGATGCCTTTGACTTTCAGTTTGAAAAGGAACTGGTTTAGAAAAATAGTTTCTTTGGAATAATAGTTTCAATATTTATTTTACATGAGCAAGATATGTTTGAGATAAATTTGGGCTACTTCCAAGGTAGCTCCAGGGACTTCTATGGTAGATCTGTAAGTGTTTACAAGGCAGAGTTTGCAAATTATTTTTAAATCAGGAATAGCTTGGTAACTGAATGTTTCCTCATTGAAAGGGCACTGGATTTCCCTGAGAAAAAACAAGCACACTAAGAACAGTCTGACCACCTCAACAGAATTTTAATAAGTTCCAGGACATGTGGCAAGTGTGGATATGGCAAAGAAAGCATCCATTTTTCTGCCATATGCTTCTACCCATGCGGTATATGTGTATGTCTTTATACTGTGTCATCAGCACTGTAATCTAGTTTGGGAAATAAATGTCAATAAGACATCTTAAACTAAGTTCATATTTTATGTTATAACGTATTTTTGAAAAATTCTATTCCTTGATTTCTATCTTGATGCACTAACAATTAAACTATTTCATTTAAGTCTTATACTTGGCAACCTACTGGGACATTTTTCCAACATTTTTAGACTCTACCCACTTGGGTTACATGACAACTTATAGTAAGAAACTGGTCTAGTTCAAAAACATGCATCGTTTAAGTCTTCAAAGAAACATCATTGGAGACTGAGGGTTGTATAGACTCAAGATTTTAAAACAGTGAAAAAAATAAAAAGATAGTGGCTTTTTAAAAAATTAAGACTATTTTTTAGGGCAGTTTTAGCTTCAAGAACTTTTAAAATTTTAGGATCACCAGGTGAACTTGTGCAGATCCTTGGAATTTATGTCTAGAAGTTATGGGAGTCTAAATCCAAAAGATGCCCAGGAATCTTCATCTCTTATTCATCTCTGTAAATAATTCTGAGGCCATTGGTCACAGACTTCACTTTGAGAAACATTGTTCTTAAAGATTTCTTTCTTTTGTGTCTCATGGGTCTGTAGCAAATAGCTCATTGGGATAGGTATTATATTTCACCTTTGGGTTGCCTCCCAAGTGTTCTCTGGTATATGAAAAATTTTATGATTTGAATTGTGCACTTCATTCAGCAGGATCCTACTGGCTCACACATGGAAGCTGCACTGAAGAACCAGATGGTTGGATCCTGCTGTTCATGTGATAGAAGTGATCATATTCAGCAGCAAAATCCAGAGAGACTGGATGAAACCTCATCAGTCAAGTCAATTTCCAGAAATATAATCCATTCCTAAGAATGAAGAACAATAGTATGCAAGTCATTAAGATCATTACATCAGTCTAGCAATTGAAGAAGAGATTTTTATGTTTTTGCCTTGTTTTATATATAGCCAGGGATCTTAATCCTATAATTCTCTCCACTGACTGCCAAGACAATATTCTAAGAATGAATGGAAATGACATTTCATGAGTTTCACACTTGAAATGATTGAGTATATGTGGTGATAAAAGCTGAATTATTAATAAACAAATAGACTGGAGACATATACTATTGTGTGGAAGAGCTATAGTTATTTCCTTAGGAGCTCTGTTGTATTCTTTGAATATTATCTAGTAATAAATATATAGGAGAAATGTAGCTCATCAAATTATAGATTTTTATGCCTGGCTTCCTTTCTTTCTTCCCCTCCTCTTTCCTTTCTGTCTCTCTCTCTCTCTTTCCTACTTCATACCTTTTCTTCTTTAAAACATATGCATGTAAGGAACAGTTTTGTTAGATTTTGTAATGGCTTGGGCTAGTGAAATTCTTTCTCTAATTTTGATCCTATTATCCAACATAATTTTGAACAAACATTTTAGTTGTTCATGACTGACTCTCTATGTTTATCAAGGGTAAGATGATATTGGCTGTGCAACTCAAAGTACACAGGCAGTTAAAATACCATAGAAACCTTAGCTTGTCCTAAAGTACTAATAGGTAAACATAAACATTCCTATTTTCTATAAGAGATTATGTTAATTTAGAGTGATTTTTAAAAAAAAATTGACTTTTATAGGTTTAAGTCATCATTATATTGCTGAGGAGGAATAAGCATGTGCCAGAGAAGAAGCCCCTTTCTGGAGCTTTATTGACTATAATAGCACCTGACCCTCTGGTGAGTAACTGCTTATAAAAATAAATTATTGACCCTTGTGAAGAGAATACACTCTTCCACGGCTCTGATAAGCTCCATAACTTATATCTGATCCACCTCACGACTGGGTCTCTGTTTGCTGCACTATCACAATATTGGTAAGTCAGTATTATTTTTAGCTCCTTAACAATATTTAGAAAATATTTAATGCTAAAAGGATAGAAAAATTTCATTTTGGCAGCACAGGCATTGTTTGTGCTCACTTAGATGCAAACCATAAGAACATCTGTCAATTCCTCTTTGTTAATAAGAGCCATAGCATTTCTTTCTGATGCTCTCAGGAGACCAATACACACCAGCCTGAGAACCTGCTTTGTGACTCCCGCAGCCCTCCTGTAAATTTTGCTGTCCAGCACGTGACATTGAAGTTCTTCTAATAATTTATTGTTAAAAAGATATTAGGAGGAGGATAATGTATAGATGAAGAAAACCTAGCCTGTAGAAAAACAACTGAATATTATCAGAGTCACCTTATTGAAACTCTGTTAATTCAAAGAAATTAATATTGACCTCCAGAAGATAGAGCATAAGAGATTGGACCAAAAATCAGAGACCTGGCAGGGTCACTGTGACCAGGGCAAGTAATTTAATCTCTCTGAACTTCATTTTTCCTATCTGTAATTTGAGATACTAAAATGGATTTTTGTTATCAAATGGGATTATCTGCTTTACAGTGTATTGTGAGCTGTGATGTGCTACATGATGTGTAGAGTTACTGTTCTTGGTGTTGAATTCATATTTGTTAGATTAAGAACGTTATGAATTGGGAATTTCAGTCTAAAAATTGGTCCGTTTCCAATGAGTGAATGGTTTATAGTTTATTTCAGCAAAAAGCTTTTTTTCCTATTGTTCTCTAGAAAATAATTCTGCATCTTTTTTTTTTAAGTACCATAGAATTCTGAGCAGTCTGGTAATGAGAAATACTTTATGATCAGATGGGTTATGCTGAGAATGTTCTCTTCTCTGTATGGACCAAGTCCTAATAGTAGAAAAATCCAAGTCAATTTCACTTGATCCTTAACAATAGTATTTCTCTGATCTCACACCACATTCCCAGAAAATGATTGTTCCTCTGGTAGGTTGAAATAATAGCCAGATTAGAGCTTTGCAAGTATCAAGGATAAAGTGTACTTTGAGAGTTTTTATACAGTGGTTAAAACACTAATTAGTCTTTCAAGGAACCTTGACAAGAGAAGATAAAACTAGGAATACTTCTCTTCCCTTCTTAGCCTAATTCACGTGAAAAATGTGTAGTTCACAATTTGGGAGGTAGGCTAGAAAAGAAAGGCGCATATATTTTGAAAATCTCCCCTGATATCATGGTGATCTTCTTGTTAAGTCATTCCTCCCCCCAACACACCTTTTTTTTTTAATTGCTTCTCTGTTCTGTGGCTATATTTCTATATAAAAATTTATAAAACATAACTTTGTATCAGAGAAAAGGATATTCTCTCCAGTAAGAAACAGAAGAAAAATTTGATAAGCATTTATGAAACTGAAATTTGTTGAACCCTTGGGCCAGTACAAAGATAAATAGCAGGCAAGTATGTTCCTTCTATTAAACCAAATTTGTAGTTGTTATTTTGCTAGGATGAGTTCAAAGATGAGAGATGCTAATGCCTGACTTATCAAAAAAGGAGATACACAAAATATGGACTCGGACAATATATTGTATATGAAAGCTTCAGAATTTGTGAAATAGGTATACCTTAGTTATTTCCTTTCATCCCCAAACACTTGTAATCAAAAAGCAGGTAGTGTATAAGCAGAGAATTCACTGGGTACCACCATGGCCATGTGGACTAAGTTTTATGATTTTGAGTTGTAGAAAAGAGTTTCTGAGACAGGAAGAATAAAAATGAAAGAAGAAAAAGAGTGGTATCACTATGGGAAAATAGACAAGAGGTTTCTCCTTTCTGTTTATTTCATGATAAATGGTATACCATGTACCTATGCCATTTTCGGTGATCAGATTAGTGTCATGAAATACGGATTCTGACAAGGTTTGGAGGTTTAGCACCGTGACGTTGAAAGCAAGATTTATTGCTGAGACGTTGGGCTAGGAACTGCAAGGTCAAGAGACACTTTCTGAAACCCTATGAAACATGGGTGTATGTGTGGATATTTTATAAAATGGGATGTTTCAGAGAATTCTCAGTTTCTGTATTCATGATGTTTACTTTGTTGGTGTCAGTCTTGTTTGGAACTCTTTGTATAGTCTTATTTGACAGAAGAAGACTGTGGTGGCTACCTTGTAAATTCTGTTTTCTGGATGTCTTGTATAAGGTTAATATTAACTGAAGTGAGATAGACTAAAGGATTGATCAGGGCTGTGATGTTTCATGGTGCAATTCTATAGGAAAGATCTAAATAATTAATTGTACTTCCTTTTACTTCAAATCATTTAAAGTGACTTAAAACATATGTAAAATAGAACAAATTAGAATCTGATAAAATATTTGCAAAAAAAGACAGTAAATCCACTGTAGGAAAATGACTTAAGATGGCACAGCACAGGGTCGCCTGGGTGGCTCAGTGGGTTAAGCCTCTGCCTTCGGCTCAGGTCATGATCTCAGGGTCCTGGGATCGAGCCCCGCATCGGGCTCTCTGCTCATCAGGGAGCCTGCTTCCTCCTCTCTCTCTGCCTGCCTCTCTGCCTGCTTGTGATCTCTCTCTGTCAAATAAATAAATAAAATCTTAAAAAAAAAAAAAAAGATGGCACAGCACAGAAATACTTACATCAGAAGTTACCCAGTTGCTTTGGATGAGTGCTAAATGTGGATCTAAAATTTCTAGTAGCCAGTAAAAATGTTTAGTTATTCCATTTCAAGTATCCATTAAATAAGACAAAAATTCCTCAGGAGAACATTAGATTATAATAGAGCAAAAATGACAGAACTATTCTCTTTCCTTACCTTTGAAATTTTTTATTATTTTCGCTTTTTTAAAGATTTTATTTGTTTGAGATAGAGAGCACAAGCAGGGTAGAGTGACAGAGGGAGAAGAGTAAGATTCCCTGCCCTGTGGGACCCTGGGATCATGACCCGAGGTAGAGGCAGACACTCAACTGAAGGAACCACCCAGGTGCCCCACCTTTTTTAAAAAACAAAATACAACACGTTATAGAACTTTAGTCTTCAAAATAATCTAATATTTTGTAATTTGGAAATCTCTAAATTCACTATCTGAGGCTATGATGCCAAAACAGCAGAGTGGCAAACTCCAAATAATCTCTTCTAACCTGGGAGGATATGAGTATTTTCTTAAAAAAAAAAAAAAAAAAAATTCAGTGTTCTTCACCTGGATAGATTTTTTTGCCTGATACTCCATCCATTCATTTATGACTCTTTGCAATGAAGGGTTGTGTGACATCTGTTTCAAATCAGATTCTCCCCAATTTTTATGTTTGCCCTCTTGTTCCATCATCTGCATTAAAATTCACAAGCAGACATGATCTATTCCACACTGGATTTCATCTTCTGTACTACAGATCTATGAAACCTATCTTTATTGCCTTGTTTCACAGGTCTCTTCTGTAAGCATTTTTCTTCTTGGCCTTTCTTTCTTTCACCTTTGACCTGAAATCAGGCAAGTTTGGGGTTTTTCTTTTGGCATGTCAATGGCTAAAGCATCTTTCCGTAAAGGAGAAGAGCTAATCAAGTTGGCAATCCAGGAGAGGTCTGTGTATTTTCACTTCTCAGATTTGCAACACCTTCTAATCATTCTCCTCGTGCCTTTTCTTATTTTAAAAATCGTTCCCCTACGCAGTGAAGACATCTGGACATTTTGAATAAGTGTCTGGTTGTACGTTGTGTATGTGTTTTCCTTTAAAAGGAGTCAAATTCCAATCCTTCTGCTTGTGTTCATTTTTAGAGGATTGGTAAAATTCTTACTTTGAATGGAGTCATTCTTTCCCAGCAAGGTAAAGCTTTTGGAAATTTTGGTGGAAACATCTGTGTGACATCTCTTTTATCCTGGAAAGCAGCCTGCTCACGCAGTGCTGAAGGATTTGTTTAATTAAGAGGGACAGGAACCTGCTTCGAATCGCCAAATGGTGCAGCTCTAAATGTTCTAGTCTTCTAGTAAGAACTCTGGTCTTTGCAGCACATCATTGAGAAGTAGAAGGCTGAGTGTTACACTTTCAGGAAATATCTTGCTATTTAGATGCATGGGTCTTGTGATAATAATATAAAGAGCAAATTTGTGACTTCTATAACTCCATGAGGGTTAGTGGATTGAGTGTTCTTGAACAATAATTTGCTTAGTACCTACTATTTTTTAAATTTTTGGCCAGTACACCTATATTACTCATAGTTTACACTAACAGAGATGGTGAACAGTACATTGTTCATGACAGTGAGTTCACAATCTAATAAGAGAGAGCTTATCAACCAATGAGAAAAAAATGAGTTGATGGTTTTAATGCTGATCTTTAGAAAGACCTTTGGTGCAATGGAAGAAAACTACTCAACCATCTTCACATAACAATTTTTTACTTCTTTTAACTTTGTTTTTCAACTTCTGTGATTTGAAACATGCTTTGTGGAGGAGGATTACCAAATGTTTTGCAGTTGTTCTCTCCATTTGTTCAAATATCTAAAAATTCTTTTGCATTTGTAGATTCAGTGATTTATAATGCTTTGGCTTAATCTTATTGCAAGTGGGGGGGAATTAAAAATATTTTGGTTTGGTTTTTCATATGGTCTCCAGCTACTGTAGATTAGTTACCTAGTTACCTAGTGACAGTTTTCTGTTCTTGCCTGGTTATTGGCATAATTTGTAACTGGCATACCAGTTAATAACAAATTATTATGTGGAATATTCCCTTGATTGACTGGAGCCTTAAACTATGACCTTTGGTGTTGGCAGATGTATTATATTGGGTTTTTTTGCTAGTTAGGTATCATGCTATTAGTTATAAATTTAGCCATCTTCCTTTCTTGGTCTACTCTTCTATATTTTTCTAATAAACATTTTTAAGAAGAATGTGTTTAGAATTTTTACCTAATCTTCAGTATGCAATTGTTCTTTTAATATGTTCTCTAAATCTTTGCATATAGTTGTGACTCTCTGGCTGACTAACAGGAAATATCAAGAATATAAGAAATCATGTAAGTGGTAATTGGTTGAGTATTGAGAGATCTTCACTATTAAAGAGGGGCTGGAAAACCATGGGTTGTGAGTCAAATCTGGTCCTCCACCAATTTTTGTAAATAAATCTTTATTTTAATGCAGCCATACCATTTGTTTATCTGTTGTCTATAGCTGATTTTGTACTGTGTCTGGTGTTGCAACAAAAGCTATGTGGAATGCAAAGCCTAAAATAATTATCATCTGGTCTTTGCCCTTGAGGATGGCTCTATTTATCACTTTGCAACTTTTCCAGTGCAATGGTGAAGTTAGAGTTCAATTTATTTTTCTTATATTATCTGAATATTTAGTTGTCTTAGGCAAACTAGGGCATATGAAAATATAATATACAAAGTCACTGATTCACATATATGAATATATTTCAAACTCTTTATAGCTTTGTGTGACAAGATGGCCAACTCTTGAGTGATTTAGTATTTTGATACTTTTAATACGTAATGATATAATGATATGATTAAGTCATTAATTTTAATGACCTCTCAGGAAAGGGAAATAAAATCAGTTGAGTACCTCCTGTGATTCAGACTTTGTGCTAGCTTCTATCCCCAGGTGGCATTTAACATCTAGAAAGAATATCAGCAACACAAAGAAAAAAGGCATGCTCGGTTCCATGGGAGACACTTTGTTTCTCATATCCTCTTTCATCCAATTCTCATTTTACCAATGAGAAAATTAAATTCACTATGGTTAAACAGCTAGCTTGAAATTAGAAATTAGAAAGTAGCATAGTTAGACATCTGATTATAAGGTCTGCAGGGTTCCAAAGCCCATGCTTCTTATGCTAAGCCATGTTACCTATTATTTTATAGGTAGTGTATCAGGACATAATGTGTCTTCAGAAAAATCTACTTGATTTTTGTGGCCTTTTTATTCATTTATTTGTTTGAGAGAAGAAGAGAACAAGACATGGAGAAGGGTAGAGGCAGAGAGAGAGAGAAGCAGGAAGCCTAATGCAATACTAGATCCCAGGACTCTGGGATCACAACGTGAGCTGAATGTTTAACCAACAGATGCTTAACCAACTGAGCCACCCTGGCGCCTGCCCTTTTTTTTTTTTTTTTTTTTTTTTTTTTTAATAACCTAAGACCTTTCTGAAAAGTTATTAACTACTTGCAACACTTTATTAACCCACTAGGTAAGATGATATTGAGCAGGTCTAATGTAATATAATCTGTATAAGGGAAGAGTAAGTACCAAAATCAGACCCACTTCAAGAAACCAACAATATTTTATAGGAAAAGGGAGGCTGGGGCTAAAAGCACTCTCAGTTGTGACTAGATACATTATACCCCTTTGGCACATGAGGAAAAATGTTTAATTTCTCTCCTAATTTCTTCTGTCCAGACCGCTCTTTTCAAAAGGCTAATATTTTTATATGACAAAAGCAAGGAATGACAGTAGGCCAGCAGGACAATGAACAAATTTTTGAGCTTATTATAGGCCCCAGTGTAACAAGGGATATATCAACCAAATGACCCCTCCTCTCCTGCTATATCTCTTGATGCTAGTTCTTTGTGGTTCCTTATGATGGTATACTTCGGCTAGAGTCCCTGTTGTTATTCTACTCCTTGACAGTAACTTCATTTGGAGAGAAATTAGCAGCTACGCAAGAACTCCAGAGTTGTAGAAATATTTGTAATACTTTAGATCTTTTGTGACAAATTGCTGGCCCTTTTTAACAAGCTGAAAATGAACCTTTCTAAGAATCACAAAATTTTCAGGGATGACATATCGGTGGATTGTCACTTTTGTCATCAATTTTTTTCCCTGTGTAATAAGGCTTTAACTTGCCTGACTGAATCAAACCCTGAAGCAATTATAAACTGGTTTATAATATTTGAAATAAAATTAAATCTGCATGTATTTACAGCTTAGGTTTCAAAATGGTTAAATCTAGTGAATTATAATCCTGAACTGCTTTAATTATATTTCTTTCCTGCATATAGAGGTCAAATAATTATGGTCACAGGGAATATATTTATTAATTGCTTACTTGTGGTGATATAAAGCACATTAGGTGGAAACAAATCAGGGAGTATATACTTTGTTTACCGCTTTATATAGGTATAACAAATGCTTGCCAAGTGAAATCTAGTGGTCCTTTTGGGACAAAAATAAGAGAATGGATTGTTTTGGCTCTACTGTTTGGGTAGTTCTAAGCATAAGATTTCATTGGGGGTATAAACTTTAGAGGATATGGATAAAAAAGAGTTGAAAAAATATTTATATATTTTACATATTCTACATGTAAGATTGTATCCATATCATAACAGAAAACATATGTGGTGCCATTAGTTTGACTTGAATTACTGAACATGCCCATAGACTTTTAAATTCTCAAGCATTTTAAATAAGGGCATACAGTTCTAAACGTTTTAAGAGTAAATGTCAAACCAACCTGATGATTAAATAGTATCAAAAAATAAAGAAGTTTAGGAAGAAACACTGTCATACAAAATTTGGACCTTAAATTTATAAATAAGGAGATGAATTTCAGTAATAATTAAGCTGGCATTTAAGCACTTTTTTCTGAACGAACAAATCATGCTAATCTTGTTGTCTGGATATGATTAGCTTATTATAACAGACTGTGAGGTCATTAAAAAAATTAACATATTCCAGGTGTATTATTCTACTGGCATAATGCCATGGGGGAAATGTGTTTATTCATTTGAAACCAAGAAAAATATAATTTAATTCAGATGTGCAAGATAAAACTCAGTTTAAAACTACTAGTGGCATTTCCCCCCACTAGCACCAAAGAGCACAATCTGAACTTTCAACAATATGTTTTAGCAAATCACAAATGTATTTTACAGGAGTGTTTTCAACCCCAAATTCTATCAACATAGTGAATGAGGGAGGTAATATATTTTTGGGTGCTGATTTGAAATGTTTTTTTTTTTTTTTGCAGGAATAAGCATATGTCAAGTTTTATGAAAATTAAGTTAATGAACGTATATACACGAAGCATTTGTGAGATTTATTAACTTCGTAAAAAATCTTGAGTGCCTGCTAGGTGTCATGCTTTGCTTTTAGGTATCTGTGGATGAGTAAAATGTCTCTCAAAGTGCCTTTTATGTTCAGTTTGCTCTGAAATGACAATTTTATTGTGAATAAAAAAATTAAGATAAAAAAGCCTTACTTCCCAATTATTTGATTAACTTTTATTTAATTCATAAGTTGATTTTGCAATATTGGAAGATATCTAAATATTTAAATCTGAAGTGTTGTAATTTTTTTTAATATAACACAGGAAATTCTGATGTTCTTCCTAGGCAAAATAGCATAAAACTAAGGCTATGTATACCTTTACTTAATATGAAATCCTCCATGAGCTCCTCAAAATAGTTTTAGCCTGTTAAGCCTTTATACTTTCACAACTAAATTAATATTTCTTACTCAAAATGCTTTTTAAGATTTTCTTTTAGCCTATTTTCTCAACTTCTCACAATAATAGAGGAAAAATAGACATTTACAGAATGGTACATTGTTCCTGATTATATAGAAATAAACCACACTTTTCTATAACAGTTTTTTCTCTAATAAAGTCTACATGGGAGTGGCAGATTTGAATATACCTGACTTATTATTACTTTTTCCCTAAAGCAAGTCTATTTCAATTATTTTAAGTCACTTCTATCTGCTTAGTCTAATATTAGTAAATGGCAGTTGAGATGAAAAGAGAAAAACATCCAGTTGGAATTTAACTATTTCAGTAGATTACATTGCGGGGGCAGGGTGGGAAATTTTCCTTTTAGGAACACAGGTGCCTTTTAAATTAGTATTTTTGCATCGCAAGGTGTTCATACATCCTACTGAAGCCTGAAAAATATGATTCAGAACTATAGTTTGGGGTAATTCCTTACCTGTCTCATCTTAAAATTCTTTTTATTTTTTTTTTAAAGATTTTATTTATTTATTTGACAGACGGAGATCACAAGTAGGTTGAGAAGCAGGCAGAGAGAGAGGAGGAAGCAGGCTCCCTGCTGAGCAGAGAGCCCGATGTGGGGCTTGATCCCAGGACCCTGAGATCATGACCTGAGCCGAAGGCAGAGGCTTTAACCCACTGAGCCACCCAGGCGCCCCTCATCTTAAAATTCTTGATTAAATCATCAAATCCTATTTCTACTTCTACTTGCATTTTCAGGGTAAAACTCTATTCTGTGGAATATCAGCCATACCTAAAAGTTCATAGGCCCTCCACTCCCATTTTTTTCATAAAATATGGTAAATGTGAATGAATTCTTTTTTTTTTTCTTTTTTAAGAGAAGATGATAGAGAGATGGGGTGGGAAGGGCAGAGAGAGGGAGGAGAGAGAGAATCTTAAGCAGGCCTCCTGCTTCTCTCTACTGACATGGGGCTCGATCTCTCCACCCTGAGATCATGACCTGAGCTGAAATTGATTTGGACACTTAACCAACTGAGCCACCCAGATACCCCAAGTGAGTGAGCTCTTAAATAACAGTTCCATTACAAGAACAAAAACAAAAACAAAAAAAACCAAAAATATAAAACAAAACAAAACAAAAAACAACCCCCCCCCGCAAAAAAACCAACAACAACAACAAAAAAAAACAACAAAAAACCCCCCAAAACTCAAAAAAAACAAAACAGTTCCATTACAAAATAGTTTGGGAAACTGCTGACATTTCTGTTCTCTAACCTAATTTACATATTTTCACATTAGGCCTTGTATACTCAAATTTTATCTTTTTTTTCCCTTAATTTAATAGTCTGAAAAAGATATGTGTAGTTTACTTTGAATTTTCAGTATTTTGAAGTAGAATTAAAAAGTTCTTGTTTGTGTAAAAGGCTCCACAACTAAAAACTAGAACAAAGGAGTCATTACAGATTTCCAGTGCCATTTCATAAGATACATCTGTACAACTACTAAAGCAGCCATTTCCAAGTGGTTGAATTCTTGGCAGATAGGCTTTATTAGCCAAAACACAGCTAGAAATGAACTTGAGTAATAGGCCACATTGCATTGTTATCTCTACAGCTCTTACTCAGGCATAAGCTAGATCTCATTAACTATGACCTTGACTGTGCCTCTGGAATCTACAAAAAGGAACCAGATTATTATTTTTCCATAAAAGAAAAAGATGGAAACTGAAGGGAGCTAATGTCTGTGGGACACTTAACTGTATGCCTTTGCTCTGCAAAGTTTTATTCTGGCAGAAACAGAACCTGTCTTGAGGAGACCAGGCCTTGTAGAGGCTGGTCACCATTGCTTTGGCCTGATTGTCCAGGCTTATATAACAAAATTCTTGTTTGAAAGAGTGTAATGTAGGTATGTGGGGATTTTGTCAAATTTCAGATTGAGTCATTGGCTATCGTTCTTTGTATTTTTCTAAAAGAGTTAAGAAGCAAATGTAAATGAAAAGGTATTAAAACGATTGACCTGTTTAGAGGGAAAATCAATTATCATCCTTATTTGCTAAAGCAATTCCTTTATGGGAAACTTCCTAGAATGGTTCCATAAATGTATTTTTGCATCTGATATAATATAAATTTATAAATTACTTTTAAAATAATCTCATGATTCTGAATTTTTACTTTAGTAGGTTTTGCTTTTTCTCACACTCAGTTATATTTTCCTCCCTCTGGCATCACAATATTCTATGATTTTTTTTTTAACAGTGGAAATATGAGTCTTTGACCAATACTTTCTCATGGCTATGCATGGCTTACATAATATAATTCTGAAGAAGAGACTTCATTCTTAAATGAACTGAAAGAAATTTTAAGAATCATGAATCATTCATTACATGATAAGGGACATGTCTTTCCTGGACTTGCCTTCCCAAGTGGGAAAATATCATGTTGTATTTTTTTTTTTAAGTACCAGTTCAACTGAATTGATACCTTCTCATCAAAATTTTATAGAGTAAAAAATATGAAACAGGAAATAATGGTCTAACATAAAGACACAACTAGCACAGAGATAGAGATCTAAACTGTAGTTTTGTTTTGTTTTCCTGCAGTGATATATGAACTTCTATACTTTTTCCTGTTTTCTAATACTAGGTTGGTTATTTTCTGTCCAAAACAAACTATTTAGGTATGGTCTTTCAGAGAAACTCAATTTACACTTGCTTTCTTTTATGTTGGTAAGACTAGCCAACGCACCAATGTCTCCTTACATGTTGAAGATGCTCACTTTCTTTTTTTTTTTTTAAAGATTTTATTTATTTGACAGAGAGAGATCACAAGTGGGCAGAGAGGCAAGCAGAGAGAGAGAGAGGAGGAAGCAGGTTCCCTGCAGAGCAGAGAGCCCGATGTGGGACTCGATCCCAGGACTCTGAGATCATGACCTGAGCCAAAGGCAGAGGCTCAACCCACTGAACCACCCAGGTGCCCCTGCTCACTGTCTTAATAGAGGAAATTCTCCAGCATTATTTTTTTGTTTCTCAAAAAATATTGACAAATAAAATAGAAAAATATTTTGATTTTAACTATAGTAGAGATCCAATTTGACTCTGTTACAACACTTTCAGTGTTTGAGGCCTAGATTAATCTTGAAATTTTAAATTTATATACATATATATTAAATACATATAAATTATATATATATGCAAATATATACACATATATATAATTAACACAAGTATATACTTCAATATATACAACACAAGTATATATTTCATATACTGAAATGAATATATGTACCTCAACATCTTAGCTATAGCATTATTTGAAATATTTGAGTTATTTTATTTCCCTTTCTGCATGTTTTGATTCAATATAGGTACAGTTTTAATGCCTTGACTGAGAAATCAAGTTGGTCTTTTTTTTTTTTTTTTTTTTTGAGAGAGAGAATATACATGCATGCCAGAGTGGGAGTGGAGGGGAGAGACAGAGGGAGAGAGAGAGAGAATCCCAAGCACTCTCCACATCTATCACAGAGCCAGCTGTAGGCTCAGTCATATGACCCTGATATCATAACTTGAGCCAAAATCAAAAGTCAGACACTTAACTGACTAGGCCACCCAGGTACTCCGATAAATCAAGCTTTTGAATAATTAAATGATAGACTAACAACTTAAACATATATTTTTTTTTAAAGACTTTTTGTTTATTTATTTGACAGAGATCACAAGTAGGCAGAGAGGCAGGCAGAGAGGGGAGGGGGAAGTAGGCTCACTGCTGAGCAGAGAGCCCGATGTGGGGCTCGATCCCAGGTGGGATCATGACCTGAGCCGAAGGCAGAGGCTTTAACCCACTGAGCCACCTAGGTGCCCCTAAACATATAATTTAACAATAGGACTAATATATTAACAAATTGGAAGGTGTTACTTGTGCTCAATAAAATGAACTTCAAGGAATATCACCTACTGAATGAATAGTTCTAGGTAGGTTTCTAAAGATTATAATTACTAGAGATAATTACTTGAAAATCAGAATGTTTTCAGTGCTGATAAAAATTAATAGGAAGATAGTTTTAGGGTGGCATGCATATGAAACTGTAAACATAAGTCCTTTGTTGAATAACTGTCTTATGTTTTCTATGGTTCATTTAAAATTCATTATTTAATAGTTCAAATAAGTGAATTCAATTTAGTTAATTGTTTCAGAATTAGTGACTATTTAGAAAGTTACTAGGTGGAGAAGTTGAGGCCCAGAACCAGATTGAAGGTTTAGGTACTCCTAGGGTTGTGTTTTCATATCCAATAGACCGTACTCTTATAATGTAAATAAACCTTCGACAACCCTTCCCCCACAAGATGATTTTATCCTCATCTCTGGAAACTTGGACTATGTTACAGTATTACATAGCAAAGGAGAATTAAAGTTGCAGATGGAATTAAATTTGTTGATCAGTTGAATTTAGGTAGTGTCTCCTGTATTATCCAAGTGTGCCCAGTATAATTACAAGGCCCCTTAAACGTGGAAGAGGGAGAGAGAGGAGTCAGGGTCAGGGATCAGGAAGATGTGACATGAGAAAGATTTAATGGCCATTGCTGCCTTTGGATATGGACCAACAGGGCCAGCAGTTAAGGAATGCAGGCAGCCTCCAGAAAGGTGAAAAGCCCAGAGAAAACAGATTCTCCCCAGAGCCTTAGAAAGAATGTAGCTCTGCAGACAACTTGATTTTAGCTCAGGGAGGCCGATTTCAGGTCTCTGACCTCCAGAAGTATATGTAAGATACCAAATCTGTGTTGTTTTAGGACACTAAGTTTATGAGACAGAGATAGAACATTTTAAATTATAAGTAGAATTGAGTGATTTCCTCACATAAAAGAATGAAAGATCTTGTTAAAGGAAAGTTAAGAATAAAAAGGATATAAATGGATGCTTTCTCTCCTTTAGGGTTCACCAACAAATTCATTCTCTCAGTTCTCTCAGATCAATGAGCATCATAGAGTTGGCATGTTTTATCCACAACTGGGAAATAGCACACATTTGTGCTGTGACCTCCTTTAGAAATGGTGTGGCCTGATTTGTTAGATGAACATAAAAGTTTCTGCTCACGGTTGTGCTTTAGGAATTTATTATTTCTTCTTCATCGTCTTCTTTTTTAATATGTGAAATGGGAGTAATGCTAGCTACTCATATCCTAGATAAGGTTGGGATTTTCTCTTTGAAGTCTTAATGTGGTAGAAAATTCATTTGCATGTTTATTTTTTACAATAGAGTGAGCTAGTCTATAAGTAAATCTTGATGCTTTGATCTTGTTCATTGACAAACTGGTTTTCAAAAACTACATTGTTTTCTTTTTCTTTGTTTTTGTTCACACACTTAAATTTGCTATATTTGGGATTATTTGGGTTCACTGCTATTTTCATGACAGCTAAAGGACTATAGTAGTGACCTCCTGCTTCCACTGTGGCTGTAATAGCTTCCATCTTTTGTTTCGTAGGTCCCTCTCAGCAGTCATGGTGAAAGCAGTTTTATTAAGACCAGGCAGATTTGATTTCTTGGAAAGAATCCTGGGAACATTGTCATATGAACTTTACCAAAGCTTGTATCTGATAAACAAGGATCTTACTCAGATTCAAGCAAGAGGGTTAGTAAGCTGGCATACATAGAGAACACACAACAGTATGTTCTCTAGTTACTAGCCCTTCATGGTGGCTGATTCGCTTTCTTGCAGGAGTTACACCAACTGATGTCACTAGACTAAGCATTAAGGATCCAGTGTTGCTTTGCAATCAATTTTGTCTTTTAAAATCAAACCTTAATTTTAGTCAAACGAGGCACCTGTCTTCTTCCTTTTGTATTGATATGAGAAAAAGAAAACTTAAAAACTGTAGAGAGTCATTACTCTCACATTAATGGATAGATTTACAATGATAGAGATTAAATTCCAGTGTGAGTTGGTACCTGAACATATGGCATTATTTATAAAAACTATGTATGTGAATTTGTTAATGGCTAGGAAATTCTACATAACATGTCAATAACTTACTTTATTTCTATGTTTTTCAAAGATATGTTGAACAATTTTATTTAATTCTAGTGTTGTAAAATAAAGTATTTGGCTGATCTCAGGTCCTGGAATTTCCCAAACTCTAGGATTGTCTTTGTTATTAATGGTGGACACCTGGGATCATACCTGAGTTTATGTTAACAAGTTGACTCTTGTTGGGCCTTAGATAATTTCAGCATGGCAGCTGATTAGACAGTTAGGGCTTTGAACCATATGATATAAGACTGGACTCCTGACCTTGAGAATATGAGGGGAGCTGGAGATTGAGTTCAGTGACTCAATCAATTATGCCTACATCATGAAATTCCAATAAAACTCTGGACATCTGAAGCTTGGATGAACTCTCTGGTGATATACATCAATTTGCTAGGAGCATGGTACGTTCTGAGAACACAGAAATTTTGCAATTAGGACCCCCTGGATCTCATCCTATGCATCTTTTCATTTTGATGGTCTTTATTTATATCAATTATAATAAAACTATAATTATGAATACAGTGTTTTCCTAAGTTCTATGAATCATCTCAGCCAATTATTGAACCTGATGAGGTAGTGGGAACTCCTGAAATTGTAGCCAAATGGTCAGACATGTAGGCAGCCTGGGAACCCCAGAGCTTGGCTTATATCTAAAGTAAGGAATATGGAGGCATCTGGGTCGCTCAGTCATTAGGTGTCTGCCTTCGGCTCAGGTCATGATCCCAGAGTCCTGGGATCAAGCCCCACATCAGGCTCCCTGTTCAGTGGGGAGCCTGCTTCTCCCTCTTCCACTCCCCCTGCTTGTGTTCCCTCTCATGCTGTCTCTCTCTCTGTTAAATAAACATAAAATCTTTAAAAAAATAAACAAAGTGAGGGATGTCTTGTTAGAAAGGATTGTGCCCTTAACCTGTGAAATTTGGCTCAACTCCAGGTAATTAGTGTCATAATTGCATTGTAGTAAATTAGAACTTTCATACATAGAAACACATACTATTTTTTAAAAAGGGAAAAAAGAAATACATACCTATTTACGTATGTCTGCATCATTGAGTTAATTTTGCTGTTTTGATTTAGGATTTTGATACTTATTTTTTATCCTGATATATAATATATGGAATTAACATGTTTTAAAATCATTTCCAGCTTCAGTAAATTCACATAGTTCTTCAGTGATAAGCCATATAGAAAGGAATTATCCCAGTCTTTTGGTGAAACTAAAATTATTTGTTCTTTGGTTATTAAAATGCCTGCTGCATTTATTATAAAACTGTGCTAGGAATACCAGGATAGTTGTTTGATAATCCCAATAAGGCACTGATATGCATAGTGTTGTTAGGTTAAGGTAATTCATTTACCTGATCATACCCTAAATCTTATCTTTATCTTGGACTCAGGGCTGTTATGGGGACAAATTTGTCTTTTGATCAGTGTCCAAATGCATGCTGCCACTCATTTATAATTGTTAGAATTAAGCACTAAAAACTTGCCTAATAGTTTTTAATTGAAACAAAATAGAAATGATACCGATATTAAGAGTACCTTTATTACTGATGACAAAAATGAAGCATGGAAAGTAAACTGTGAATATTATGTAAGTTGTGAATGGCAGAGCCAGTGTCCATTTTGGTCTTGTCCTTGTCCTTGACCATTAAATAATTCATTGGCCAGTTGTGTTCACACCTCACATTCATTCACTTGGTGATGCTGATTTTCAGACACTGTTAGAATTAAAATATAATCGTATACATTAAATTCAGTGACAATGACTCATTTATTAGTAATATTTAGAGAGCACCTATCAAGTGTCAGGTACTGGGCAGGTACTGAAGAGACAGAATTGTTTCACTTTACCTCAGGACAGGGACATCTGGAAGGATTGCACCAGCTGTTTGTCTCAGACCCAGCCTCTTCCAGCACAATCACTGAGAACATCCTGGACTTGACTTCTCCTCTTTTTAAGGTTAGTAATTGTGTTTATTTTTTTAAAATAAAGTTTTTTAAAATTTAAATTCAGTTGATTAACACATAATGTATTATTTGTTTCAGGGCTAGATTTCAGTGATTTATCAGTCTTGCACAATACCCATTGCTCTTTACTTCATGTGCCTTTCTTAACGTCCATCACCCAGTTATCCCATCCCCGTCTCTCCCCTCCAACAACCCTCAGTTTGTTTCTAATAGTTAAGAGTTTCTTAGGGTTTGTCTCCCTCTCTGATTTCATCTTGTTTTATTTTTCCCTCTCTTCACCTGAGCTTGACTTCTTTTGTGCCCTTTGTGTCTATGGGAAAAAAGGCATGAAGAGTTAAAAAGAGAAGGTGAAAAGAGCAAAATCAATTTGATCAGTCTAGGAAAATACATTGAAAGAACTGCTTAAAACTGATGATATTTTTTGGTTCACATATTCATGTCCTGTTATTTTTAGTCCTTTTCATTAGAAAATCTACCAAAATTTAAATGAGTTCTGAGTTTATGTTATCAGAATATTTTCATATTGAAGACTCCCAAATGTTGCTTGCCCTGACATGTTTCTTTCTATTTAACTTTTCCTTCACTTGTCATTTGAGATCACTGAGGTACCAAATACTGGTTCTAATTACCATTATGTATTAGTTTTGACTTTCTTTTCCTCCCTCCCTGTGTCCCTCTGTCTCTCTCTCTCTTTTTTTAAAGATTTTATTTACTTATTTGACAGAGAAAGACAGCAAGAAGGAGAACACAAGCAGGGGGAGCGGGAGAGGGAGAAGCAGGCCACCCGCCAAGCAGGGAGCCCTACGAGGGGCTTGATGCCAGGACCCTAGGATCATGAACGGAGCCAAAGGCAGACGCTCAACCACTGAGACACACACACACACACACACACACACACACACACACACACACACACACACAATTGAGAAGTTGATTTTTCAGATGGAGACAAAAATGTAATAGTGTTTTATATATAAATTGTCTTTGAGTCTGCATAGGGACTCAAAGTCAAATTTCTGTTGCAGGAAGACTGGAAAATAAAACCATACAATATTTAGCTAAAATTAGCTAAATTACATTATAAATCATACGTAAGTATTTGAGGGCAGTGTTACGCATGTTTTTAAATTTTGTGCCTTCATTTGAGATTGGAAGTTCTTTTTAATGTAAAAAGATTAAAGCACATATGTGATCATAGTGATTATTATATACATTTAACTAATGGGCTCGTTTGATTTTAAATTATTTCAGATATGGGCTGTTGCTCTATGTTGGCATACAGACAATTAAAAAAACAATTTTTATATCATTTGTTTCAAGAACTGTTAAGGTATTTCAAGAAACTGCTTAGTTGTAATCTGCATATGTTAGCTGAAGTGGATAATTGAGATAATTAACTTGAATTATTACAGAAAAAGCTGCATTTCAATCAACTGTGTCTTCTGATTTTTTTTTTTTACCTATTTAGCCTGATTATTTAGATTATATTTTCATTTTTTAACATCAAGTCCTATATACCTAAACATGCCAATATACTTTTTTTACATCATGTTGGACTGCAGTTAAGGGTTATTGTTAAATATGGGGCACCTGGGGGGGCTCAGTAGGTTAAGTGTCTGCCTTTGGCAGATGTCCTGGGATGATGTCAGTGTCCTGGGATTGAGCCCCACGTTGGGCGCTCTGCTTAATTGGGAGTCTGCTTCTCCTTCTCCCTCTGTAGTCTCTCTCACTCTCACTCTCTCTCAAGTAAATAAATAAAATTTAAAAAAAATAATTATTGTTAAATAATAAAATAAAATAATATTATCTCAAAGTCAAAAGGCAAATATACAGTGCTTTAGGAATATTTTATTTAGTAAAATTAATATTATATCAAAGCTGAATCTATAGTGTTTTAGCAGTCTTTCATTTGAGCTTCCTTCTCCATATGTTCACTAAAGTGTAGGAGGAGTTTAAAGAAAGCTGTTATCTCTTGTTTCTACTCCCTCTAGCCTTCTCTCAGGTCAATAAAAAACAGGAGTGTGTATGTGTGCGCGTGTGCGTGCGCACGTGTGCGTATGTGCACTGGGGGGTGGAGTAAGGGCATGTTGATGCAAGTTAGAAGGTGTGTTCACTTCAGTGTATTTGGGAAGAGACACATTGATGAAGGGACTTTTAGGTGATGGTTATATGCTATTTCTTGATCTATGTAGTACACACAAAGGTGTTCACTATTTCTTTATTCTTTATATGTTATGTTTATTGTTTACTTTTGTCTTGGCCCATTCTATTCCATAATTTTAAAAAGAAAGGAAAAAGGCAATTTTGTTAAAGTACATAAAATTTAAGCTAGACAAATTGAGAGATACTGATGGTACTGGATAGGAAAACAGTATAAACCTAGCAGTTCTTTTGATTTATATAGTTAATGTAATTCCAGGCAGAAGAACAGTGTTTTCAAAAATTAGATAAAATTATATGTAAATATATATGAAAGAATAAATGTTTTAGACTATTCAAGAAAGGTATAAGAAAATAATTTTAAGTGGAAATTTGCCTTCTCTGATATTGAAACTTACTACCAAAGCATTGTAATTAAAAAGCATGGCATCAGCCGAGGAGTAGAAAAGCAGATTAGTTTAACACAATAGGATCCCAGTTATAAAATCAAGGATATAAAGGGATTTTAAATAATGTGAAGATGATATTACAGTTTAGTGGAAAAAGAACAAGTTATTTAATTAAAGATGCTGACCTAGTTGATTATCCACCTTGCAAAGACTTTAACAAGTTGAGATTTAGAGGATCAATGGTACGAATCTAATAATAAGAAATGTGTAATTATTAGCCCAATATAAAGGAAATCTTTCTAAACAAGATAGGAAACTCAGAAAAGATAAATATATTTGATTTGAGAAGGGGGTGTGAGAAGTTTGAATGCTTAGGCTATATCACAGTCAGAAGGCAAACTTGTCAGGAAAGGACATCTGTGTCAGTCTGATAGTCAATATTTGTGATAGAAAAAGGACACTTGTAAACTGAAATATAAAAACATATTTGAAAAAAATGGGTATGGAATATGTATTATCCATAGTATTTTGTCTATATTGAGAATTTTCCAAAAATTATTTACCATATTGGAAATCACATCACAATTTATGGTACTGAATTCATTAACACAACACAATTGCATATGCGTTTGTTTATAACAAAATATTCATTATTTTTATTTTCTTATCTTCTTATTTTTTATGGAGGTAAAATTGACAGATAACACTATATTAGTTTCAGGTATACAACAGCCCTTTGGGTTTTGTGGGTGTGAGTCCTGTTGACTTTCAAAGCCAGAGGTTTTAGGGGCTCAGAGCTCAGGTGCAAGTCTGAAGTGTTGTGTTGTTTAATGTAGAAAAAGAGTCTTTGCTCCTCATCGGAGCCTTAGCTCTGATTTTTCTGTTTCTCCCGACTGCGGGTCCCTGTACCAGGGGTGGGGTTTATGGTGAGACCCTGTCTCAGGTTCTCCTACCTGCCTTTCTCATTTAATGTGAAGGAGCTATTCAGGTAGTCCTCAGGTCTTTTTCAGAAGGAGTTGCTTGATATGTAGCCATAGATTTGGTGTGTCTGTGGGAGAAGGGGAGTTCAGAATTTAACTTCATCACCATCTTGGACCACCTCTATTCACCTGTCCATTATTTTAAAATGGCAAATATAGAGAAAAAGTATTGATAATATTTCAGCTGAATATTGATAATGGATGTTATGACATTTCCCACAACTGAACAGGTAATGAATGCTTACCCTGCCAATACGCTGTTTTCCTAATAAAGCAACAAACCAGTCAAAAAAAATGAAAGTTTTAGAAGCAAACATGTTGATAAAATCAGAGGGTGAAAGATATTTCTTGGAGTGTTTAAAAAAAATCTACTGAAAGACAACTATCATATGATCTCCCTGATATGAGGGAGAGGAGATGCAACATGGGGGGTTAAGGGGGTAGGAGAAGAATAAATGTAACAAGATGGGATTGGGAGGGAGACAAACCATAAGTGACTCTTAATCTCACAAAACAAACTGAGGGTTGATGGGGGGAGGGCGGGTAGGAGGGGGGGTGGGGTTATGGATATTGGGGAGGGTATGTGCTACGGTGAGTGCTGTGAAGTGTGTAAACCTGGCGATTCGCAGACCTGTACCCCTGGGGATAAAAATATATGTTTATAAAAAATAAAATTAAAAAAAAATCTACTGATCAGAAGGATGCACACTGTATTTCTTAATGAAATAGGTCAAAGACTTGCAGAGTGCCATAAGTGATACAACATAAGGGGAAAAGTAACCTTTAACAAGTTGACCAAAATCTAAATACAATAACCTTATCTGTTTTATTTATAACTGAAATTTGAGTAATATTGTCAAGATGATGAAAAATGTTGAAATTTATGTAATGAACTGCAGTCAAGTGAATTTTCATCTTGATAATGCCGTTTCACTTTTGGCATATAAAAGGTTCATAAGGAATAGTCATAGTGTGTATGTGCTGCCGAAGCAAGCACGAAATAATCATAGTATAAAAATTAGTTTCAGAATTACTCATGATGGCTATATAGGGCTGCTAATATAGAAAATATAAGTTATTTCACAGAAAAATATTTTTTCATCCAATGTCATTGCTTACACCAGAGGTATGACATAAGATGTGATTATTCACTATACAAATTTTCAGTCCATTTTAAAAACTAGCATCAGATGTTGTAGGAATTCATTGCCTTATACTTTGACAACTCTTAGTCTAAGGGGTCTGAAAGAGTCAACAAATTAATGAATGTTGTTTTTAATTCTATTAAAAGTATATGATTGACCACTGGATTAATAGATTATTGCATATATTATAAAGAGTCTCATTCTACACCTAGTAGTTGACTCTCCAAAGTAAATAGTTTAACATTAAAAATATTTCATATTGTTTTATATTTTTTATTCAACCAATAAAATAATAAACATTATAATTGAGGGGGGGCATCCGAGTGATATGCTGATTGAGCATCTGACTCTTGGTTTCAGCTCAGGTTGTGATCATCAGGCAGTAAGACTGAGACCCGTGTCAGACTCTGTGCCCCATGCAGAGTCTGCTTGAGGCTCTCTCTCCCTTTCCCCCTTCCCGATACTTTCTCTCTCCCTCTTTCTTTCTAAAATAAACATCTTTAATAAAAATAAACATCATAATTAATATTATTAGTGAAATTGTTAAAATAATATGATAGCTTTTGAATGTGTTTGCAGTTCCTCAAGGATATGAGATTAATTTCATTAAATGAAAGGAAATTTGTTAGTTATAAATAAACTTACTTTAAGCAAACACATTTGCTTACCAGGCATTTTCCATTTCCAAATTTCAGCCATTTATTTAATTTATTTTGGGTAGATTTAAAGACTGACTTGAAAATACTGCTTTTACTTGAATGCTCTTTAAAAATGGGTCAGATTTAAAAGTTTCCATCTTGGTCTTTTCCAACTCAGTTGGTGATAATATCATCCTTCTAAGCCAAAAGCTTTGGAGCTGTTCTTGATACATTTTTTTCTTTGAAACCTCTCATCCGATCCTTCTAGAAATCTTATTGTCTCTCTATTAGGAATTTGACCACTACTCACCACCACTACTCACCACCATTACTCTGTTCTTTTGGAGTGATTACAATGGACTCCTAACTGGTCTCCCTGCTTCCACCCTTGCTGTCTGCCCCTCTCTTCTTCAAATAGGAGAAGAAATTACCTGGCTCCTGTGATAAGTCATTTAAATTGAATCTTTCTTGTGTTCAAAACTCTGCAGTGGTTTCCAGTTTCACCCAGGGGAAAAATCCAAAATCCCTATGTGACCTGTATGATCTGACTCCTCAGTGTTAATTCTCTCAGCTTCTATCTCATTCCCTCCCCTTGCTCATGCCAGAGCAGCCACAATAGTTTTCTTGCTGTTTCTCCAGCGGGCCTGTTTGTCCAGCTGTGCCTTTGGTCTAGCTATTGCCTTTCCATGGATAAAAATCTTTCTCCATGAGGGGCACCTGGGTGGTTAAGCAGCTACCTTCAGCTCAGATCGTGATCCTGGGGTCCTGGGATCCAGTCTCACATTGGGCTCTTTGCTCAGTGGGGAGTCTACTTTTCCCTCTCCCTTTGCCCAGCTCATGATTGCTCTCTCTCAAATAAATAAATCTAAAAAATCTTTAAACAAACTAACAAAAATCTTTCACCATGAAAAACTTCAACTACTGTCTAACCTCCATCAAGTCTTTCATTAATAACTCCTATCCATGCCACCTTATTTTACAATAGTGATCTCTCCTCTGTCCTCCTTTATAGTCATTTTTCCTGTGGATTTATTGCCATATAACACAGTATACATTATTACTGTTTATATTTCCTTTCTATCTATCCTTCCTAGAATATAAGCTCCACAGGATGAAGGACCTTTTTCTGTTTTGTTCATTTCAGCCCCTACCAAATAATGACTCAAAATGTATAAGAGGATATTTGAATCTTTCAAAAGATGGGATTCAAATAAAATATTATTGAGTAAGTAGAGATTCCGGGATCTCATTGCATTAGATTAATGCAGGATTTTTAAAAAGTATTTCATATTATTTTAAGCTTATAATGTTTAATTTTTTTATGGCACAATAAGAAATTTATATTATGAAATTAGATATGGGAATAATTTAATAATGGCTTATCTGTTGCTTTTTTCATCTTATTCTGATGCTATCCTCAGAGATTTACTCTATGTTCTTTATTATTTGTTCTTTTTCCACTCCAGTCTTCATGTCTCCATCACTTATTGAAGGATGCATTCTTCCAAGGTCTTCTGAAGTGGTAGAAGTTGAATAAGTGTTAAATGTCAAGATAAAGATTTGTTTTCTGTAATTCTTTTTTTGTTTGTTTTCTGTAATTCTTAGTTACTACTCTCTCTTATATTGTGTTGGCCTTCTTATTGCTGCATAATAATTTTAGAGGCTTAAATCAGCCACATTTATTGTCCCAAAGTTTCTGTGGGTCAGGATACCAGGTACAACTTAGCTGGGTATGCTGCTCAGATTATAAGTCTATAATCAGTGTTGGCCAGCATTGGACTGTCATATAAGGATTGGGAGCCTGCTAAGCTCATGTGTTTTTAGCACAGTTTATTTCTTTGTAGCTCACAGAACTCATAGAGACTTACCTCTTCAATGTCAGCAATAGAATCTCTCTAGTCTCTATGTTACTGTTAAAGGCTTCACCTGATTAGATCAGGCACACCCAGGATAATTTCCTTTTCTTTTTTTAAAATTAAATTTATTTATTTTTTTAAATAAAAATATAATGTATTTTTATCCCCAGGGGTACAGGTCTGTGAATCGCTAGGTTTACACATTTCACAGCACTCATCATAGCATATACCCTCCCCAATGTCCATATCCCCACCACCCTCTCCCGTCTCCTCTCCACCTAGCAACCCTGAGTCTGTTTTTTGAGATTGAGTCTTTTATGGTTTGTCTCCCTCCCAGTCCCACCTTCTTTCATTTTTTCTTTTCCTACCCCCCAATGCCCCCACATTGCAACTCCACTTCTTCATATCAGGGAGATCATATGATAGTTGTCTTTCTCTGATTGACTTATTTCGCTAAGCATAATACCCTCTAGTTCCATCCACGTTGTCGCAAATGGCAAGATTTCATTTCTTTTGATGGCTGCATAGTATTCCATTGTGTATATATACCACAACTTCTTTATCCATTCATCTGTTGGTGGACATCTAGGTTCTTTCCATAGTTTGGCTATTGTGGACATTGCTGCTATAAATATTCGGGTGCACGTGCCCCTTCGGAGCACCACGTTTGTATTTTTAGGATATATACCCAGTAGTGCAATCGCTGGGTCATAGGGTAGCTCTATTTTCAGTTTTTTGAGGAACCTCCACATGGTTTTCCAGAGTGGTTGCTCCCTTGCATTCCTACCAACAGTGTAGGAGGGTTCCCCTCTCTCCACATCCTCGCCAGCCTCTGTCATTTCTTGACTTGTTAATTTTAGCCATTCTGACTGGTGTGAGGTGATATCTCATTGTGGTTTTGATTTGTATTTCCCTGATGCCGAGTGATATGGAGCATTTTTTCATGTGTCTGTTGGCCATCTGGATGTCTTTGCAGAAATGTCTGTTCATGTCCTCTGCCTATTTCTTGATTGGATTATTTGTTCTTTGGGTGTTGAGTTTGCTAAGCTCTTTATAGATTTTGGATACTAGCCCTTTATCTGATATGTCATTTGCAAATATCTTCTCCCATTCTGTCAGTTGTCTTTTGTTTTTGTTAACTGTTTCCTTTGTTGTGCAAAAGCTTTTGATCTTGATGAAATCCCAATAGTTCATTTTTGCCCTTGTTTCTGTTGTCTTTGGCGATGTTCCTAGGAAGAATTTGCTGCGGCTGAGGTCGAAGAGGTTGCTGCCTGTGTTCTCCTCAAGGATTTTGATGGATTCCTTTCTCACATTGAGGTCCTTCATCCATTTTGAGTCTATTTTCGTGTGTGGTGTAAGGAAACGATCCAATTTCATTTTTCTGCATGTGGCTGTCCAATTTTCCCAGCACCATTTGTTGAAGAGACTGTCTTTTTTCCATTGGACATTCCTTCCTGCTTTGTCAAAAATTAGTTGACCGTAGAGTTGAGGGTCTATTTCTGGGCGCTCTGTTCTGTTCCATTGATCTATGTGTCTGTTTTTGTGCCAGTACCATGCTGTCATGATCATGACAGCTTTGTAATAGAACTTGAAGTCCGGAATTGTGATGCCACCAACTTTGGCTTTCTTCTTCAATATTCCTTTGGCTATTTGAGGTCTTTTCTGGTTCCATATAAATTTTAGGATTGTTTGTTCTATTTCTAAAAAAAAAAAAAGGATGGGATTTTGATAGGGATTGCATTAAATGTGTAGATTGCTTTAGGTAGCATGGATATTTTCACAATATTTGTTCTTCCAATCCATGAGCATGGAACATTTTTCCATTTCTTTGTGTCTTCCTCAATTTCTTTCATGAGTACTTTATATTTTTCTGAGTATAGATTCTTTGCCTCTTTGGTTAGGTTTATTCCTAGGTATCTTAGGGTTTTGGGTGCAATTATAAATGGGACTGACTCCTTAATTTCTCTTTCTTCTGTCTTGTTGTTAGTGTAAAGAAATGAAACTGATTTCTGTGCATTGATTTTATATCCTGACACTTTACTGAATTCCTGTACAAGTTCTAGCAGTTTTGGAGTGGAGCCTTTGGGTTTTCCACATATAGTATCATATCATCTGCAAAGAGTGATAGTTTGACTTCTTCTTTGCCGCTTTGGATGCCTTTAATTTCCTTTTGTTGTCTGATTGCTGAGGCTAGGACTTCTAGTACTATGTTGAACAGCAGTGGTGATAATGGACATCCTTGCCGTGTTCCTGACCTTAGCAGAAAAGCTTTCAGTTTTTCTCCATTGAGAATGATATTTGCGGTGGGTTTTTCATAGATGGCTTTGATAATATTGAGGTATGTGCCCTCTATCCCTACACTTTGAAGAGTTTTGATCAGGAAGGGATGCTGTACTTTGTCAAATGCTTTTTCAGCATCTATGGAGAGTATCATATGGTTCTTGTTCTTTCTTTTATTAATGTGTTGTATCACATTGATCGATTTGCAAATGTTGAACCAACCTTGCAGCCCTGGAATAAATCACACTTGGTCGTGGTGAATAATCCTTTTAATGTACTGTTGGATCCTACTGGCCAGTATTTTGGTGAGAATTTTCGCATCTGTGTTCATCAAGGATATTGGTCTATAATTCTCTATTTTGATGGGATTCTTGTCTGGTTTTGGGATCAAGGTGATGCTGGCCTCATAAAATGAGTTTGGAACTTTTCCTTCCATTTCTATTTTTTGGAACAGTTTCAGGAGAATAGGAATTAATTCTTTAAATGTTTGGTAGAATTCCACTGGGAAGCCTTCTGGCCCTGGACTTTTGTTTGTTTGGAGATTTTTGATGACTGTTTCAATCTCCTTACTGGATATGGGTCTGTTCAGGTTTTCTATTTCTTCCTGGTTCAGTTGTGGTAGTTTTTATGTCTCTAGAAATGTATCCATTTCTTCCAGATTGTCAAATTTGTTGGCATAGAGTTGCTCATAGTATGTTCTTATAATTGCTTGTATTTTTTTGGTGTTGGTTGTGATCTCTCCTCTTTCATTCATGATTTTATTTATTTGGGTCCTTTCTCTTTTCTTTTTGCTGAATCTGGCCAGGGGTTTTTCAATCTTATTAATTCTTTCAAAGAACCAGCTCCTAGTTTTGTTGATTTGTTCTATTGTTTTTTTTCGTTTCTATTTCATTGATTTCTGCTCTGATCTTTATGATTTCTCTTCTCCTGCTGGGTTTGGGGTTTCTTTCTTGTTCTTTCTCCAGCTCCTTTAGGTGTAGGGTTAGGTTGTGTATTTGAGACCTTTCTTGTTCTTGAGAAAGGCTTGTACTGCTATATAGTTTCCTCTCAGGACTGCCTTTGTTGTGTCCCACAGATTTTGAACCATTGTGTTTTCATTATCATTTGTTTCCATGAATTTTTTCAATTCTTCTTTAATTTCCTGGTTGACCCATTCATTCTTTAGAAGGATGCTGTTTAGTCTCCATGTATTTGGGTTCTTTCAAAATTTCCTCTTGTGATTGAGTTCTAGCTTCAGAGCATTGTGGTCTGAAAATATGCAGGGAATGATCCCAATCTTTTGATATGGGTTGAGACCTGATTTATGTCCCAGGATGTGATCTATTCTGGAGAATGTTTCATATGCACTAGAGAAGAATGTATATTCTGTTGTTTTGGGATGGAATGTTCTGAATATATCTGTGATGTCCATCTGGTCCAATGTGTCATTTAAGGCCTTTGTTTCCTTGATGATCTTTTGGTTAGATGATCTGTCCATTTCAGTGAGGGTAGTATTAAAGTCCCCTACTAGTATTGTATTATTGTCGATGTATTTCTTTGATTTTGTTATTAATTGGTTTATATAGTTGGCTGCTCCCATGTTAGGGGCATAGATATTTAAAATTGTTAGATTTTCTTGTTGGACAGACCCTTTGAGTATGATATAGTGTCCTTCCTCATTTCTTATTATAGTCTTTGGCTTAAAATCTAATTGATCTGATATAAGGATTGCCACCTCAGCTTTCTTCTGATGTCCATTAGCATGGTACATTGTTATCTACCCCCTCACTTTAAATCTGGAGGTGTCTTTGGGTCTAAAATGAGTTTCTTGTAGGCAGCATATTGATGGGTTTTGTTTTTTTATCCATTCTGATACCCTGTGTCTTTTGATTGGGGCATTTAGCCCATTAACATTCAGGGTAACTATGGAGAGATATGAATTTAGTGCCATTGTATTGCCTGTTAGATGACTGTTACTGTATATTTGTATTTTGTATATTTGATATATATATCTCATATATTTATATTTGATATATATTGTATGTATATCTGTTTCTTTCTGATCTACTACTTTTAGGGTCTCTCTTTGCTTAGAGGACCCCTTTCAATATTTCCTATAGAGCTGGTTTGGTGTTTGCAAATTCTTTCAGTTTTTGTTTGTCCTGGAAGCTTTTTATCTCTCCTTCTATTTTCAATGATAGCCTAGCTGGATATAGTATTCTTGGCTGCATGTTTTTCTTGTTTAGTGCTCTGAATATATCATGCCAGTTCTTTTTGGCCTGCCAGGTCTCTGTGGATAAGTCCACTGCCAATCTAATGTTTTTACCCTTGTATGTTACAAACTTCTTTTCCTGGGCTGCTTTCAGGATTTTCTCTTTGTTGCTAAGACTTGTAAATTTTACTACCAGGTGACGGGGTGTGGACCTATTTTTATTGATTTTGAGGGGCGTTCTTAGCATCTCCTGGATTTTGATGTTTGTTCCCTTTGCCATATTAGGGAAATTCTCTACAATAAGTCTCTCCAGTATACCTTCTGCTCCCCTCTCTCTTTCTTCTTCTTCTGGAATCTCAATTATTCTAATGTTGTGTCATCTTATGGTGTCATTTTTCTCTTGAATTCTCTCCTCCTTTTCCAGTATTTGTTTGTCTCTCTTTTGCTCAGCTTCTTTATTCTCTGTCATTTGGTCTTCTATGTCACTAATTCTTTCTTCTGCCTCATTTATCCTAGCAGTAAGAGCCTCCATTTTTGATTGCACCTCATTAATAGCTTTTTTTATTTCAACTTGGTTAGATTTTAGTTCTTTTATTTCTCTAGAAAGGGGTTTTATCTCTCCGGAGAGGGTTTCTCTAATATCTTCTATGCCTTTTTTGAGCCTGGCTAGAACCTTGAGAATCGTCATTCTGAACTCTAGATCTGTCATATTAGCAATGTCTGTATTTATTAGGTCCCCAGCCTTCGGTACTGCCTCTTGTTCTTTTTTCTGTGATGAGTTTTTTCTGCCTTGTCATTTTGTCCAGATAAGATTTGCTTTTCCTCCTCTGAAATTCAGCTGTTCTCCTTGGTGAGTGAAGTTGGTCTTAGCTGGGTTTCTTGTTGATCTTCTGGGGGAGGGGCCTGTTGTAGTGATTCTCAAGTGTCTTTGCCCCAGGTGGAATTGCACTGCCCTTACCAGGCGCTGGGCTAAGTAATCCGCTAGGGTTTGCTTTCGGGAGCTTTTGTTCCCCGAGCACTTTCCGTAGAGTTCCAGAGGACGGGAATGAAGATGGTGGCCTCCCAATCTCCGGCAGGGAGGAGCCGAGAGCTCGGGGTCCCGCTCCTCAGTGTGCCCTCAGAGAAAAGCGCCCAACCGCCGCTGTGTCCCTGGCCTCTGGTCGCGCTTGTAGGAAAGCACTCAATTGTTTGCACTTGGAGAAAAGCTCCCAGTCACTTCTGTCTCCGTGGCCTCCTGCCCCACTCTGAGCTCACCCAGCCTGCGACCGGTTCAAGGTAACCCCAAGCTGAGAGCTCACTCCTTGGTTTTGTCGCTGTAGCTGGCTTCCCTGCTCTAATACCTGCAAGCTCTGTGACACTCAGACACCCCCGGTCCTCCTGTGACCCCGTGGAATGTGGGGTTATGCTGACCCCGTGTGGGCTTCCCCCCGGTTTAGCCTCTGGAGCGATGTCCCTCTGTGGAGCAGACTTTTAAAAGTCCTGATTTAGTGCTCTGCCACTTGCCGGGAGCTGGCCCCTCCCGCCGCGGTCTATCTTCCCATCACTTTGGATTCACTTCTCCGCAGGTCCTACCTTTCAGAAAGTGATCGATTTTCTGTTTCTAGAATTGTTTCTCTTCTTCTCTTCGACTTCCCGTTGGATTTGTAGGTGTTCACAATGGTTAGATAAGCTATCTAGCTGATCTCCTGCTTCCTGATATCGTCTCAGCCTGCTACTTCTCCACCATCTTGACTCCTCCCCCCAATAATTTCCTTTTCTATTAACTCAAATTCAACTGACTGGGGACCTCAATTACATATGCAAAATGCATTTTGTCATGTTACATCTCATTTAATGATGCTCTATCACCTTTATTATATGCTATTGGTTAGAAGTAAGTTACAGGTTTCTTTCAATTCACAGAAAGAGATTGCACAAGGGTGGGAATTTAGAATTTAGAATTCTCCCTATCACATGTCATCATATAGGAAAATAATTGGATGAAAACACTCATGAATGAGACCCATTTCATTTGCAATAATTTGATACTTCCTTTACTTCAGTCATTTACCTTGTTATATTACTTCTATTTCAGTTAAAGTTATTTCCCTCTTTATTTTATCATGTAGAAATAAATAAGACAATACAATTTACTTTTGCATTAGTCTTATTTTACTGTTTAGCCATATCAGCACTCTTTAAGATTTCCCCAAATTTCTTGTACAGAATGACTTTTCTTCTTTTTGTTTTACTTTTAAGATTCTTTTTTTAAGTAGGTATAAGCATATAATTACTTCATGGTATTATATAATATAGTCATCACCAAACATTTTTGTATTGATATTTTAAAATTATTTATTAGGAATACTTTTATTATATTCCCTCTTATGTTGCAGTTAGAAATTATATGTGTAAATAGATGATATATCTATGACTTTAATTTCAAAATGGCAAAAAAATTGTTACATTTAATTTTAGGATGGTAAAGGATGCCTTACTAAATATTTCTAATAACAAGTGGGCACACAGATAAGCTTTAAAATTGTTAAGTTAGAAATTTAAATGACTCATTTGTATAAAATAGAAACAAAGGCTCTACTACAACACTGATATGTAAAATTATAACCTGAAAGAAGGTTGATAAACTTTTTAAACAGAAGTAGAAATGAAAAAAAAAATACAGTAAAGCATCTTAAATTAGAACTTAAGTCATGTATTTGGGCAGGAATAATACCGAGATGCCAGTGTGAATTCCTGATTAAAATCATTATTATATGTGTGTGCCTAATGTGGATGTTCTGTTGCTATTTCAGTGATCATTCTCATTAACAATAACAGTGCAATTAAGAAATACATAAAATGCCAGTGAGGTGGAAATGTAAGTCAGATATTGAGTAGAATATTCGTTATGTACCTACCTTTGGCAACCATGAGAATGTGTGTCACAGACTTCCATCTTCATGGCAGGTAATTGAGAGGGCCCCAGCTGCACTGCTGTGAATCTATCAAGGCATTTGCTTCCCATGGGCCATGCTTCCCATGGGCTGTTTCTAGGTTGTAACAGCACAGCAAGGACACTAAGGTAAGCCTGCTCTGACCAAACACAAGTCTCCTCTGATGGGTGACTGTGGCTCGGCCATCCTGACCATCTTGTTGAAGCTTCTTCAAACTGTATGGAAGTCTAGAATGTTTTCACCCAACCTTTCTTTTGACTCTCCTTCACTTGGAGTTAGCGCTGTATCAAGTCTTGCTGTCTCTCCTAGTCTCCCTTGCTCCCTCCGCATTTCCTCACACAGGTATTTTCCTTAATAAAATCTTTACATGTTTAATCCCATCTTGGATCTACTTCTAGGAGGACCTGAACTAATTTCCTCTTATTTCAATGAAATGGAACATGAGAGTCATCTCATAAAGGTATAACACAAATAGGATTTTTGAGTATTTTTCATTTCTTTGACTTGTAAAGTAATTATTTCAGGTGGTAGTTTAAAGCCTTTGTTCATTTTCTAAAGGAATCTAATTACATCCCTGGGATGGCCAATATCACTTATGATTACATGTTTTGGCTCAACATAGTGGATTCTGTTATGTTTTGTCTTCAGGCAGGGGCAGTGTCTTTTTTGGTTACCAAAGCTATTATCTCCATTCATTACATACACTGTGGTTTACATAGTTTAAAGTTGCATTGAGGGCATTGGGAGGTTTTTATGATGATTGCTCTGAAATGGAAGATTGAGCTATAGGATGTCATTATTTTTCTCAAAGCAGTGCCGGTTAGCACTGTATTTGATGGGACACCAGGAACCATCAGTGCGGATTTAGTTAGAAACAAAAGCCTACACGAGGTAGATTTACAGATAAAAATAGTTTCTCTTTAATTGGGAAAATAAAACAATTTTCATTAGTCTGTCTAGAGTTCTCAGAAAAATTCTTAATACATTTACGAAACAAATCCCCTGTCCTAATATTTTTTCTGATGATTGCTACTTATATTTCCCTCATTGTCTGTGGAATATACTCTTTTTTCCTTTTTACTAGATTAATAGATGTGTCAGAAGTACTATGACAAATCTAAGTGAGAGAGTAAATGGGTATTTGAGGGCCTGTAACGTTAAGAAAGTAATTAGAGATTCATTTGGTTCAAGAAAAAGCAACCATTGATCAGAAAGAATTCATGAAGTCGGTTTAGGTTCTAAAGTTATCTAAAGTCCGTTCCTAAATTTATTGTCAGGGAATAGGAAACAGAAAAATCAGAAGCCTAAATGGTGTAAAAGAGACAATGGCTTTACTTCCCAACCCTAGCTGCTAACCATTCAACCTTCCTGAAGTTAATGAGACATAAAAGGAGTGAGACTGTTTGAGGTTCATGTGTCAACAATGCAGTTATGTTATGCTGGAATACTCTGATTCACTGGGTATTTCTCATTTTAATATCACATTGATTATTATGAACAGACCCCTTGTTGATCTAATAAAATGATGCCCATTAAAGAATGTAAATTTTAATTATGAAAAATTATGTGATTCTATTATTTTAATGGATGGTACTTATTTTCTATTGTTTTTCATGCTTCTTAATGTCCAGGTTAACATTAGTGAGGTAGCACAAGTGCAAGATCAACTCCTGAGAGTACATGCCTCATTAAGTTTTAAATCCTGAGTGCCTTGCTTGCCTCACCTTAGTCCCAGATCTGCTGTCTTTCTTTCTGTTGTGACAACATTTGACAGGATCAACTTCCTTAAGGATGATTTATCCTGTACCAATGAATCTCAGTTCTTTGACTTGACAGACATGTCTTCCAATGATCTTTCTTTTAATCCCCTCTGCTTTTTAATGGTAAACCACAGACTTTCTTATTACCAAAGACTACACCAGTTCCAATACATAGATAGATGCCAAACATCCCAATTTTCATTAACTCTACTAACTTTCTAACTTACTCTCTCTTGTATCCTCACTGGATGAATTCTTATGCCTAGTTGAGGAATTTAATGTTATTTTCTCCATAATGCTCTCCTTCATGTGCTATTTTTTCCCTTTACCATACTTAGAGACTATTACTAAAATCATCCCTTTGGATGCATCTACATTTCTCCATCGTCTAAATTTACCAAACTCCTTTCCAAGTTTTCTGCTCCACATCTGTAACTTAGAGATGGACATGTTAAAAACAAAACAAAACAAAAAATCCCCAAAAAACAAAAAACCAACAAACCAACTGACAAACAGAAAACTCAGTGGACTGGGCCTATTTTTCACAGATTTTGAGCTTTCCCTGAGCTCTGTTCAACTGTTCACTACGTTTTCCTAGTCATTTTTTCCTCCTAAGCTTCAACATCTATTTTGCAGTTTCTCCTTCTTCTCAAACCTTCAACATCCATTTCGTATTCTTCGTTTTGAGCTAATAAAGCAATGAGGACACAAACTTCCTTGTAATTTATTGTGTTCTTATTTATCAGTTCCTCTCTATTCATGTTCATATTTTCAGCCTTCCATTATGTTAGACGAACTGCCTTAGAATCTGTTTACAACCAACCCTTTTTAGGGTCCCCATTTGCTTACTCAAGGATTTCACTTCTGCAGTATCTCCTTTCTGTCCTGCAATATCAGTTGCTCATTTTGAATCCATGCCTTTGGCATACCAACATGTCATAATATATCTTATCTTAAAAATTATAGAAACTTGTTCTTGACTCTGTCTATATCTAGATGTTTCCTATTTTTCCCCTTCCCTTTAAAACAAAACTCCTTGAAACATTTTATACTTGTACCAAATTTATTTTATTTGTTTTTAAGCTTTTATTTATTTATTTGACAGACAGAGATCACAAGTAAGCAGAAAGGCAGGCAGAGAGAGAGAGGGGGAAGCAGGCTCCCTGCCGAGTGGTGAGCCTGATGTGGGGCTCGATCTCAGGACCCCGGGATCATGACCTGAGCCGAAGGTAGAGGCCTTAACCCACTGAGCCACCCAGGTGCCCCCTTGTACCAATTTTATACTTGTACTCACGGAAACCAAATGAATATTATGGAAAATGGGATTAACTATAGAAATTATGGGGGAGAAGTTGGGAAATAAGGCCACAACAAGGGAATCAGATGATCATAGAAAAGTCTCTAATCACTCTTCTGAAACACTTGTGTGGGTGAATAAGTCAGAGACTTCTGGAAAGCCAGGCATGTCCAGCTTCCAGGGTGGGGCCATAAAGCAGAGCTAAAGGAGAAGCCTATGGAAGACTGTTGCCTATGAATCTGGGGATGGAACTGGGGTTGATGTGTCAGCAGAGCTGGTAGTAAGGAAGAAGAGCTACATGCAGAGGGAGAGGAGATAGAGGTCCAAGCTGACAAATTCTGTGTCTCTCACTTCATCTAACTTTGGCTGCCTTCAGAGAGTAATGGCTACTGATTCATTCTGGATACAAATTTCTCTTTTGTCCAAATCTAATCTAGAGACATACAGAGAATGGATCTTATAAACTTAGTTCTAGCTTACTCAAATCATCACAGTATAAAAGCACCACAACACTTATTTTATCAACTTCTCCTGCTTTCCATTATTGCTTCAACTCATTCATATCAAGAGTTTAATACCATCAAATCATTAGATCATTTCTTAATAAAGTTTACCTATGAGTTCATGTCATAAAGTTCAATAATTTCTCAAACATTGTGTTAATTAACCCTTCAGGTACATTTTTGCAGCTCTTGAAAGAATTCTTTGCCTTGTGTCAGGGACATTCAGTCTCATATTTATTCCTTCCTCATGGGCAAGGACCTTTCCATTTTTCTTCACAGGTCCCTTTCCTTTTTCCAACCTATACAGGTTGGAATGCCAGAGAATGTGCTTAGTCCTCATCTTTTCTACCTCCTAACACTCTACAGATATTGTCACTAATTCCCATTGTTTAAATATAATGTATATCTTCATGACACTCATATTTATATTTTAGCCCTAGTATCTCCTCTAAACTCCAGACTTGTATATATAGTTTCCTAACTGATAGCTCACTTTCAGTGTCTAATTAACATCCAAAACATAACCATCCAACAAAGAACTCTTTATCAACTTCTTTAATCTTCCCAAATTCTTCCCTACAATTAAAGGGCACTATTATTTATCCATTTGTTAAGAAATTCTCAGGTGCTTCCTTAACATTGTGAATGCTGTCTCCCATTATACTGGTTTGACTGGTTAAAGAAGAAATCATTCAATATCAAGTGACCTCCAAAAATCATGAGACATGTTGGGTGACCCACTAAGTTTCTATTCCAGAGCTATCTATGATGGATAGACTATAGCCTAGGAAATGTACCTTAGGGCTTATCTGATATTTTTATGCAAATCAGTGCCCCATGAACCAGGCAAGTTCTCTTGTCCACTTTCCTCAAGAAAAGCTATCATCATGACTTCTAGCTTTCAAGGGCTGTAAAATTTGATAAAATAGTGCAACCTAAAATGTTGCAGTCTGGATGATGGTTAAACACATTAACATTAAAAGCAGATAATTGTCTTAAATTTTATCATATACATCCAGGGCTTAGCAGCAAGGAAGCCTAGCAGCAAGGAGTGAATGATGTGCGAATTTCATTTACGGTGGCAAGACTGATAGAGGGGTTAATGTTTTAAAAAAATATCTCATGTCATGGCCAGCGCGACAAATCGACCAGGAAAACGTGAGGGCTAAGAGGATGGTGAAAAGAAATTAAGAGACAAAGAGATGCTGGCAGGAGGGACACTGAAGATGATGTCCAACAGTGCCAATTTTATTCCACATCTTACAATCTCATAAGGCAGACCAGAATAGGAGGAGTAATACATCAGTACCTAGTCAGATGACTGCAAGTTTCTATAACAAGTTTACATTAACTACAAGCAAACCTCATGATGTCAGGTAGTTTTGGCTAAAGCCATTAGCAAGACAATCAACCAGGGAGTGGGTTATGGGAGGTACAGAACAACAAGGACTGACTAAGAATTCATGACCCTGACCACATTGTTCCCTTCTGTAGGGGGAGTGTGTGGGAGGTCACGTAGGCAAGTGCAAGACATATAGCACAGACCCTTTTCTCAGCGTACTCAACTTTCCCGTCCTTAACCTTGTCAAGGTGTCTGGACTTTGAAGGAGACACAAATCAGGGCCTCGTTTGATCCTCGACTCCAACCATGCTGTGGCCTCCAACAATCTCATTACAGAACCTTGTGAATCTAAGGTTGATTTGTTATTATTATATATTATTATTATTATATATTACTTTAGGTTCCCAGACCAGGGGGATTATGGCATTTGTCTAGTCTATGGAAATAAACAACTTTAGAATTAGAAAAGAGAAACCTTTATAGTAACAACAACAGTCAGGGCAATTAGATACTCAGGTGTAAAGGAGATGATTTTATTTTCATATGAGGTAAATCCTTTTTCTCATGAAGATAACATATTCTAAAAGATGAAATATCATGCTCCGAAAAGATGGTTGCAGGTCATGAAAGTTTATTCAAGAGACTCTCGTTACTTGAATTACCAGCATTTATATTCTAAACATAGCAGAGTTCTTATCACTGAAAATGTATCCCCTGTGGCAGTTTCCCTTCCAACCACCATGAGGGCAGAGGCAGTAGAGTCTCTTACAAACCCTCCACTCGTTTCAGAAAGAATGGTGTACGTTTTGGCTTCCTAAACTCAAGTTGTTTCTGCATCAGATTACTGCTTTGCAAATAAGCAGCATTTTTTTCTGCTGTGGTCTTGTGGTCTAATATTAATACATTTTCACAATGGAAACCCGATGCATTAGATCATTTTCCTAGGTTTGTATCCCAAGGGATATCTAACCTATGTTGCTTGTTTTAATTAAATTACCACGTTTTCCATATGATTAAATGCCTGAATAATGAAGACTTATGGGACTAAATGTTAATGCACCATACATTAATACGAGCAATGGCGGGGGGAACATATGATTTTACTTTAAGTAAAATCTTTCAGTAGCAAATGTTTGATCTCTTCCCTTTTTTCCCCAGAGCAAATGAGAGTTTCAGCACTGCAGAGCACCAATCAGTGGAGCCTCCTGCAGTGGCCCTCAATGAATGGGAAAGAGTGTCTTTGAGATTTTCCTTTAGACCTTGGAATATGGAAGGATATTCTGGGTAGGAGCCCATGTTTGTGGAGTAATGATATTGACTGACTCTTATTCCTACTGGAATAGGACCACTTGCCTTTTTCTTTTTTTCTCCCTACATGTCAGATATACTTTACATCAGCTATGTAGACCTATCAGCCCACCAATATAGATAGTCATGGGGTATCTAATAGGAAAATTGTGTACAATGACTTTACATTTCAACTCAGAAGAGTTTGTACAATCCTTTTCCTTTTCCGGTATCATCATGATAGCCTCAAAATAAAAAATAATTAGGCTAATAGGGAAAAGAATATATCTTGATTTGTATGTCAGAAACATTCCCTAAACTATGGTTATTAAGCTAAAAATAAACCGTCTAAAACCATTGTAAATGTTGTGCATACTTTAGCCAGAAGTGATTACGTTTAGTTACATCTGAGATCAGTTAAATGTTTTATTTTCTATTTGATTGTTCAGTGATAATTCTAACCTAAAATTATATATTTTGTTACCTTAACCTAAATTTAATTGAGTAGACTTTATGAGAAGTACTGTAAATATAGTGACAAAATTGTTTTTCTTAAACTTTATTTTTTTTTATTTTTTAAAGATTTTATTTATTTATTTGACAGAGAGAAATCACAAGTAAGCAGAGAGGCAGGCAGAGAGAGAGGAGGAAGCAGGCTCCCTGCTGAGCAGAAAGCCCGATGTGGGGCTCGAACCCAGGACCTGGGATCATGACCTGAGCCGAAGGCAGCGGCTTAACCCACTGAGCCACCCAGGCGCCCCATGTTTTTCTTAAACTTTAAAAAGAGAAATTTGAAGATCTTTGAAGAGTTCTCACATAATGTTTTATTTGTTTGTTTTGTACTTTGAACTTTTTTGAGAAAAAAGATACAAAAGAAAAAAAAAACAGAATACCTTTTGCATTTTTGGATGTAAATTGAGAGGGTAGACTAGGGAAATAATACAGATTTTTTTGGGGCGCAAATTCTGGTCCTTGCTAGCTATATGAGTTGGACATCAGTTTTTTCATCTGTGTAATGTGGTTATGAGTATTTCTCTCACAGGATTATTCTGAGTAAATGAAATGCTTCTTTTGAAGAATCTAGTAGGTGTCATGCAGTAAACTCTCAGTAAATGTGAGGTCCCCTTTCTTTCCTCTCTCTTTCTCTCTGGAAACTTCCACCATATGTGAGTGAAAGAAATAAAGGAGAAAATTCCTTTTTTTTTTCCTTTCCCCTTTTAAAGCCATAAAGTATTTAAGGAAAATACTATACTAGATTTTGAGATGGATAAAACACATGCATTTGGTTTATTAACTTTCTAGTTAAGAGATTTATTCCCTAGCTCGTTTAAATATTTTGAGAAACATACTGTTACATTTAAACATGAAATCTGTCTCCCTTACACTTCATGAAGCTTTTCCAGTTTCCTGTCTTCAAGTTAGGAAATGATGAGGTTGAAAGAATTCTGGCCTCAAGACACTGACCACGAAAGTTCATTCAACTTCTCATAAATGCCTCAAGACTTTCAAATGTAAAACATTTGGGCAATAGGCTTAGTCAAGGGACATGATACCAGCCTCCTTTGTTATGGCATTTATCAGACCCTGATTTGTAGAGTACAAAGTTTCAAAACTTGACTTTTCTTCTTAGATGCTGCATACCATTCAGACTATCTCATTCCCTGATGTTTGTACTCCTTTTTGCCCATGATTCACTTCCTATTCTGCCCGGCTTCATATCGTCATAGTTATTCTGCTTGTGGTTTTTCTCCTCCTTTAAGACATTTTTCAGAATTTAGAGTTGTGGGAAGGAAATATAAGTTTTGACTCATTTAAGGAGCTTCAATTTATACTTTTGACAAATATTTGCCCAAAATAATATCAATAGAGTGCCATTATCTTAATGTGTCTCTGGTCAGTAATAGCCTTAGTCTTGCCCCTCTTAGTGTAAACAAATAAGATCTCATAGTTTGTAACCATGGAGAAAGCAAGAGTTTACAAACATTTATACACAGTTATAAAGCTTCCCTGGAGCAAAATGGATGCAACTGAAGGGAAGATAAATTATCTTTAAAGATGTTTCTCAGATTGGATTGTTCTTAATAAATAACTCTGTTCTACATGTTTCTCTTTTGGAGCCAAATTTTGTTTTTGGTTTCTTGGCCTGTTCTATGTGTTCACAGAGGGAGGTCCACATGAGAAAGCATACTGTTGCCTCAACTTTAAAGAATCTAGAAAAAGTAAAACCATGCTTTGCTGTGAAGGTTTGTTTCTCAGTGAATATTTCCTGAGTGCCTACTATGTGATCATCATGAGTAGAGGCTTATTAGGGAGACAGACAGGTGGAAAAATTAGGCAGTGACAGAGGAAAGCAGATATAGTACCAGATGACTATACATTACTGTGGGACAGTAATTCTCAGTGGGGGTGATTTTGCCCCCACCCACAAAGGCATTTGGCAATGTCTGGGGGCATTTTTGATTGTCACAACTAGAGGGGAGATGCTTCTCACATTATAGGGGCAGCCTTTGTAGGATGTTTAGTAGCATCCTACAGTATATAGCATAGTCCCCACAACAGTGAATTCTCTGGTTTAATAATGCTAAACTTGAGAAACCCTTCTGTAGAAATGTCAAGGAAGAGAGTCTGACAAGTGGAAAGCCCTTTCTTTTACAAAATTCTGTCAGAACATGATAATTTAACTTTTTAAAAATGCTTGTTTCTTTTTGGAAAATACTTGTTTCTTTTTTTACAAGGAGTTGAAGTACCTTGTAGTTGTTAGCTAGACACCAGAGTGGTACTTATGAGTTTCTGAGTATCAAAGGTTTTGTGGGAAATGCTTCTTGAGTTTTGGCTTTATAGCGTTTCCCTCTTTGAGGCTCAAATAGGAGTCCATGACATATGGTGAGGTAACCAATGTCCATGATGCACAAAATTCTGTCTTTTCCTGAGGTTTCCTTTACTCATTCCAGAGCTATCACATAAATTATCTCCTAGAAGGTGCCCCCACCAATCCATCATACCTGCCAAGACACACTTGGAAATCACCAGAGGATGGAGTTAAGGCCAAAGCTGGTATCCTTGCACTTATTTTGGTGATTTGTAATCAGAAAATAGATAGATGAGAGAGAGAGGGCATGAGATATGGAGAGTGGGGAGACAGGGAAAGGGAGAGAGGTTGAGGGGAGAGGAGAGGGCAGCATGCCTGAGGGATAGTACTTTTGACATCAGTTTATAACTGTTCTGACATGCTGGATTTTTTGGAAGATCTTTGATTGGGCCATGGTTGTTCTTCTTCGTCCCTTTCCTCTTCAAAAGAATGCTCCTAATCTTCACAGAGGCTTAGAGGACTTTGCTATATTCTCCTGCACAGTCTCTGCGTCTCTCTGAGTATTTATATGATAATTGTCTCTCTAGGTGTAGGTACCTGTTCATCTTCCCTAACCGGCTGAAAGCAATGGAGGGCAAGCACGGTGTTAGCTCCATTTCTAGGACAGTGCCTGCTGCATGATAAGCCACAAACACCTGTGCAGTTGATAAAAAGCCAGTACCTATTATGGTGCTGAACCAAACTTCAAACAAGAACACTTAACAAAGTTTTCTATTTTCTGGGTTTGATATAGCTCCAGTTCTGCCTGACACCTCTTTCTTGGGGGGCAATAGAGGGATATAAAAGATAATATCCTCTTAACTTCTTTCATCCATCAGCCCAACCACAGTACAGGCTTTCTTTTTTTGTTCCATTTCATCTTGAAATTTCTTATTCTAAGTCTCTTTTCACAATTACTGTCTTTATTTATAGTGATTGTGTGTTTTATCTGTTCATTGAATTATTGGCTCCCGGATGACAAAGACTCTGCCATATCTTTGTTTTTTATACTCAAAGTACTTTATTTTCACCAGGGCACATGAAAATGCCTGGAGTTGCTGTAAATGTGTTAAGAAAGATGACAACAGCTAGGGTTTAGTCTTTGTCTCCAAATGCAGAGCACTATGAACAAGTGTTTGCTTTTTTTTTTTCCCCCTTTCTTTCGTTCTTTCTTTTTTTTTTTTTTTTTTTTTTGGTGGAAAGGCAGAGAAAAGTGAAATGAGGAAGACTGGCAATAAAGTAGACGTATTAGTGGGAGGGGAAAAAACAAGGTTTTAATGGGAAGTGAAAGAACAGTGGGGTAAAGCTTGAGATAGAAGTGAGATGGAAGGGGCATAGGGGAGATGCAGAAAGTAAATGAGGATGGAGACTAGGTGGCAGGAAGCATATGCTCTCAATGTGCATTTGTGCCAGGAATCTTAGGTTTCTGATCATTTTTAACTTTTATAGCAGATGAGTAGCGGACTCAAAATAGATAACATATTAAGGGATAATTATCTCAGTTCTTTAGTCTCACTGCTGCTCTAATGGAGAAATTACTTCATACAGAGAAATAATTATGCCATTTTTCATACTCAGCTCCATAGTGCTGAATTACATTTGTTTAGGCAAGATCTAATTTTTCTCAGATACTGTGGGGAATCCTATAAGTCTGTTACTCATGTTTTCATTTTATGATCAACTTAGTTATTAAGTAAACTTAGATATAACTGATTTTCTCTGTCTTTTCTGTATCGATCAATTATTGTATCTTGGCAATTAGAGCAAACATATATCATCTGATTTCAAATAAAAATTAAAGGCATGCAAATCATTTTCCTGTGGCTCAAGCTTTGCTCTTTCATTATACATTTGTAGACACACCCTCTTTCTCATTGCAGAATTGCGAATTGTAAAATATATGCAACATTCTTATACAGTTTATGATGAGCAACTGACAAGAGGGATTAAATCAGGAGGCAAGATGCTCTGCTGGAATTGACTGGAGTCACTGCTGTTGAAATGCCAGAGCACAGTATGTGCATATTTTCCCTCTTCTCTCACTGCCTAATTGAGAGAGGCGTTAATGCAGTGAACAGTGCTGAAAGCAAAGTGCCAGCTCTGTGAAACAGGAAACAGATATATCCAATTATTTTTTGGTTGGACTACTGTCCATGATAAAGCAGAACAAATGTTGCTGCTTTGCCTATATTGAAGAAGTTATGAACAACAGAGAAATTGGGTGTGAATTCAACTGTTGATAGCACCAAAAAAACACCAGGAAACTCAAGGTTCTGATTATTTAGATGATAATAAAGAGTCTCAGTTGATAAGTACGATGACTTGAATAAAAATATTCAATTTATGTTTGGTCTTCTGCATTCACTGATATATAGTGAAAGAGAAATATTAATCTCACATTTCACTAGTGTTGTTAGGATTCGAAGAGTGAGTTTTTCTCATTGTCTTAAACTGCTTTGGATGAGGCTCTCTCTAAAAGGATAAATTGCGATTATGGAATAGTGTTCAGTATTAACATAAAAGAAGATTGGATAGGCCAAAGTATCATCATTAAATACAATGCACGTAACATACTGGCTCATGTTAATTAGTTTGTTAATGAAAAGCAAGGAGCTCCAAGTGACTGTGGGAAAGTGACTTGGTGATTTGCTATTGCTGGTCAGTCTAACAAAAGGAGAATTGTCTATTGTAAAAAAGTAGAGAATGGGAAATCAAGGAATCTGATAGAATTTTGATATAGTGGTATTGAGAGCGATAATTAGGAGGAAATCTAAAACCTATCAGGTTGATTTCCTGAAAATATAATCTGAATTTATCTCTGGAGTTCCAGAGGAGTCTAATGGTTAGAAGATTGGTATTTTATCATGTAAACTGTTTTTTCATACTTATTCACTTTATTCAAGTCAGACAATTTAAAATCTGGTAAAAAAGGAAAGAACCCACATTTTAGACACCAGAATTGATCTTCAGTACAACACACAAAAATATAATGCAAAGCAGAATCACAAGAAACTGAACTTACTATGCAAATTCTTTATTAAACTTTCAATTTCTTTTTTTTCTTTTTTTTTTTTAAAGATTTTATTTATTTATTTGACAGAGAGATCACAAGTAGATGGAGAGGCAGGCAGAGAGAGAGAGAGAGAGAGAGGGAACAGGCTCCCTGCTGAGCAGAGAGCCCGATGCGGGACTCCATCCCAGGACCCTGAGATCATGACCTGAGCCGAAGGCAGCGGCTTAACCCACTGAGCCACCCAGGCGCCCTAAACTTTCAATTTCTAGATGCCGCTGCTGCATGCACATTACTTCCTTGGTTTGGCCACATGAAGAAGTCACAATCATGGAATATAAAGTTAAATTATTCTAATGAATAGAAACCATACTCGACTAGTATATTGTGATTTTTGTTATAGTATTAAAAATGCTTGGAGCAGAAGATGGCAGACTGGAATCACCACACGAAGGATCTGCCACAGACAGCACTTAAAATAATTTATTTTTTTTAAGTGAGGATAATGTAGGTGGTGGTTAGCTAGAAATCTCTTGGTCTGATAGGACTCTCTCCTTGGATAACACATTCCCTAACTGAGCACGACTGACATAGAAGCTGAAAAAGCTAGAAAATTTTCACTATGATTGTCAAAGGATAAGCCAAATGCCTTTCAATCACATTGAATTTTTTTTCTTATATATCGTTTAAATATTAGAAGAAAGTTCTTTTAAAATAAAATAATATTATATGACATTCTTGGATGTAATCTTGTGAACTAGTTTCTTTCTTTCATCTCCTCTCCCTTCCCTTTCCCTAGCTACCCCTCCTCACCTCTCCTGAAATCAAAGTTCTGCCTACATAAGGTTAAGATGTTTTGAACTCACTTATAATAACACTGACTTTTTGGTTAGAAGGCATAAAGATTAATGTGACAAGATACTTGTCACTTAAAGCTCAAAATTTAGGGGCACCTGGGTAGCTCAGAGGGTTAAGCTGCTGCCTTCAGCTCATGTCTTGGTCCCAGGGTCCTGGGATCAAGCCTTGCATTGGGCTCTCTGCTCAGTAGGGAGCCTGCTTCTCCCTCTCTCTCTCTCTCTGCCTGCTGCTCTGCCTACTTGTGATCTCTTTCTCTCTGTCAAATAAATAAACAAAACCTTAAAAAAAAAATAAAGCTCAAAATTTAGTTGGGGTCAGCCATATAAATAAATAAGTTGAATTGATATAAGAGCCCTATAATATAAACAAGTGCAAGTTTCAGGGCTTAACACAAAAGAGAGACAATAAAATACACACTTTAAATAAATGTTTTCCTCATTATACTTTCTCCAATTGAATAGTTATTCTTCCAGGATTAAAAGACAATGATTCAAGAAAATAGAGTATGAACTATGTCTAAATGGCAGATTCCACATTTTGTATTTGGAGTAGAATTATTTAATATGAGTGTTCTAGATACAGTGCATGAGACGGATGAGAATGGGAGAAAATTCTTTTTTTTTAAAAACTATTTTACCACTTCTGTGTTAAGTCTCTCAACATTTTTTCCCAAACTGTCTCCTTTCCATTCTACCCTCATATTTCCTCTTTTTTGCAATCCTTAGAGTCCACCCATTTCTTATCTTTTTTAAAAGTAAAAACTAAGAAGGCTTTAATGTCTATTTAGCTTAGACTCTCTCCACTTGTTTTTACATATCTCTAATTCATATTTCATGGATAAAGAACCAGGATATTTGTCTACAGGCATAATAAAGACTTTTAATCTAAAAACAGTAACAATGAATATCTCAACTTGATAATAAATAATTAAGAAAATCATGAAAAACTTGAGTTGCCTGGGTGGCACAGTTGGTTAAGCCTCTGACTCCTGGTTTTGGCTCAGGTCCTTATCTCAGGGTTGTGACACTGAACCCCAGATCGGGCTCTGCACTCAGTGTGGAGTCTGCTTCAGTTTCTCTCTCCCTCTGCCCCTCCCCCATCTAAAATAAATTAATAAATCGTTAAAAAACAACAACAATACTGCACTCAAGAGTTGGAGTTGGTCTCTGCCCTTGTTGGGAGTTACTGCAGCTGCTCTTAAGTAGGTAGTAAAAATTTTATCGAAGAGGCATCCAAATTTTTTAATTTTTTATTAACATATAATGTATTATTAGCCCCAGGGGTACAGGTCTATGAATTGCCAGGTTTACACACTTCACAGCACTCACCATAGCAGGCATACAAATTTTAAAGAACTCTGTCTTTAGTTGTGAAGGTTTTCTTTTCTTTTTTTTTTTTTTTTTATTTTTAAGACTTTATTTATTTAATAGAGAGTGATACAGCGAGAGAGGGAACACAAGCAGGGGGAGTAGGAGAGGGAGAAGCAGGCTTCCTGCTGAGCAGGGAGCCTGATGTGAGGCTTGATCCCAGGACCCCAAAGCGAAGGCAGATGCTAAACAACTGAGCCACCCAGGCGCCCCTAGTTGTAAAGGTTTTCTAATGCCACTTTTAAGAAACCAAATATGTAAAGTGCAAAAAGAATAAAGGAGAAATTGTGAGTATGCTTGAGTAATAAGTGACACAAATGTTCTACTCTAGGCTCCCATCTATTTTCAGGAATAAAATTAGAGTGAAGTCGATGAATACAGCCTGAATTTTTTTCCTGTTTCCTACAATTGCATAGTGAGCAATTAGGGCTGTGTGAATGGAGGGTCGACTACCCGGCAGTTCAGTTTGGCCCATGCGTGGTCATTTGGACTGCTGTTTTTCTTGCATTTTTGTGTTTTTATAGTCAAGGGTTATGGGAACAATGGGGATACAAACACAAATATTTGCTAGGGGAAGTATGATGGCTCCAAAACATAGAGTAAGTTTGGAAGTCTGTGTTGGAGAATTGTTTGTGGGTGTCACCTTAAGGGGCTAAGCATGGAGCTTCAGGAATCAGGTTTAGTTTCAAAACTACAGGGAGAGGGGAGAATGTACTAGGTTGACTCACTGGAGTATCTAACACTTGTATTTTTATTAATAAATTGGCTTTCAAGTATTAAAAAGAAAAGAAAACAAATCAGGCTTAGTCTGTGACTTTCCAGACATGATATTATGGTTGGCTTAAAGATATGACCTTCTTAAAAACTTATATTGATTTTAAAAGTTATAAAGATTAACTTAAGCAGGAAGATGCTATCCAAGTGATGCCACATTTTTCACTGTGATTCCCAGTTAGATGAATAGATTCAAAATAATAATTAAAAAAATTAGTAGAATTATAATAGCAATACCCAAAATAATGTTCTTTTTTGAGAGTCTTCATTCTAAATAACTGAAAATGCTTTGACACCTATTCTTTCCTTCAAATTCATAAAGGAGACAGGGCGAGGTTGAGGCATTTTAGAAAAAATAATTTAAAGAGTAATGTTAGAGGTGGAAATAACCTAAAACTAGGTTGTTCTAGAATAGGTGGGCCTATCCAATTTTAGTAGAGAGGAAGCTTTCATTGGGCCACCTTTGTCCTTCCATAGTTTCCTTTGTTCTTTCATTATTTCCTCATCCAAGTCAATCTCAGTCTGTCTGCAGTCTCTTGGATGGCCATGGAATTCTAGTGTGGTTCCTTAAGGACGAAATTACTGTGTTTGACCTCTCCTTTCCTCGTCTCATTTATTCCACTTCTCAGTGTTTGACTGGATGATTAAGGTATAACCTTCTTCCAAATAGTGCCTTGTCATTCAGGAGGCATGAGTCCGGGAAATTTTAGGTACTTTGATATTCTCATGTTCTGTGTGTAGTGGGCTTGGGCTATATGATGGAAAGAAATCTGTGATATATTTCAAATCACACTTCAGCTTACTTTGGTTTAATTGGGAATTAGGAATTGTCTTCAACTTAGAATTCTAATTCTCATAGTACATGTTGGCTTGATACATTTCTTGGAGATAAGTGAGATCCTGTGAGTAATGAGTACATAGAAATACAAATTTTACTGTTGTAGGACCATCTTAATCATCTGTGTCACATTACACTGGTCAAACAATTGGTTCCATTCATTAGTGGTGGCCTTATGAACAATGAATTAATTAGTTTGAGAATAGTATGTTAATTCTTATTAATTTTTTGTTACTTTACTGTTCTAAAGCCATTGCTAACAATAGTATCAGATACTTTACTGTTTTAAAGCCATTTCCAACAATAGTATTAGATACTGCGTAAGCCCTTCAGTTTTGTTTGTATGGGTGATGTCAATAATACAGAGTTCTGATGTTACACGAGGTTTTCTAATACCCACGTTATTTCTTACCAAATTCATTTAAAAGGATAAATATTATGTAATATGTCAGACCTGTTAATACTTCTTTGAACATATTTTTCAGGTACACATAATCTATGCTTTGTAGAATAGTGATTTATGTGGTTCGATTAAGAAAAGAAGGTTGTTCAGGGCTTAAATGCTCCTGTGGGTTTATTATGCATAAAATCCTGAGATTTAAACATTTTACTGAAGTGGTTCCATGATCATGCAAAACAAGTTATTCTTGGCTGCCTAAAAAGAAAGTAAAACACATTCTTGGTCTTATATCTGTCTTTTATTCCCACCTGATGTCATCCTCAAATCGTGCAAAATCCTCAAACCGGGAGGTTACAACTAATTCCAAACAAACTTTATTGGGGACTTTCCTTCCTGCAGACATTTCCTAACACAAAAAATACTATAAACATTCTCAGGGCTCCCAGACTGTCCTAACATTTGGTTCTCCCTGCAAACCCTCAGCTTTGGTCTGCTACCCATGATTGTCAATCAGAAACCTTCCTTACCCCAGCAGAACGTTGCATGGCATACTGAAAGACTTCCATTAAAGCAGACTCCAACAGATGAATGCTGATATACTGGGGAAATAAACAGAAGGAAAAAATGGCACATTTTCTGGAAGGCAGTCAAAAGCAGTTGGGTTGCTAGGCAGGAGGAAATCATATAAACGATTTTAGATCCCAATTCTATTTGGATATCTGAATGAATCCAGTTGAATTCATGGCAGAAGTGTAAAATAAAAAAAATTTAAAGGATAAAAAGAAATTATTGATGCATGTCAACTTCTTCCCTCCACATTTTACTTTCTTTTGGTTTCCAAGTTTCCATTCTCCTAAATCAAACTATATAATCACTTCAGATAGTTTGCATTTGGGATTTGTTTTGGTCTTTGTGAATAGTTATAATATACATAAAAAGAAGCTGCAGTTGCACTTTAAACTATCTTTTTAATAAGGATTTAATTTAGGTATAATAGGACAGTTATCATATGTTAATTAAATACTGATGGATTGTGAGAAACGTATTTACTCTGGTTTAAGAGCAAGGTACAAAAATATGTTTTTAATCTAAGTTTGGCATTTAGCTAGTTTGCAGATTCTTCTGTAGAGAGATAAATTTCTTCAGAGTTAATATTATGTTTATTTTACTGAGATTAAATTGTACGTGACAGTTAAAGTATTTGTATTTGTTATAAGGTTTATAGTTAGAGTTATATGTGGATATGGATATGTTTTAGATCAGTGAACACTGACTCTTCCAACATCAATTATATATTTAAAAATCAATTGATCTTTTTTATAGCTACATTTGTATTTTTGGAATTTGTCTCTAACAAGTAGTTATAAAACACTGTCTGATAGAATCTCTTCTTTTTATCAGTGTTTCAGTATACTACTTATTAATCAATGATATATATTTAGGAATATTTTCTTCACATCAACACTTGTCATCTATAGACCAATTGTATTCTCTCTAATTGAGTTTATTTTCCCTCACCATAGTTATGAATACACTTGATTAAATCCACCTTTTTTTTATCAGAGCCAATATTCTTCCTCATCTCTCTCTCTCTCTCTTTTTTTTTGTATCAGTGATTATAACCCACTTTTTTTCTGTCTCCTCTTGTATCATTTTATCCCAAAAGTCTCCCCCAAGGACTTAAAGCCTGGCTTTCTACCAAAGAACATTGTCTGGAGTCAGAGATCTTAAGAGTGTTGAGTTAACTTATCTCCTGAGTTTCTAGGCACTTTATAAAAGACTACACAGTAAAACAATGGGAGCCAGTAAAAGTAGAGAGTTCAGGAATTATCTGAAAAATGTGACCAATATGCACAGCAAATCTGGATCGTTTCATCTCTAATTTTTCCCCCTCAATAACAGGATTATGTGGGTCTTGACACTTGCATTAAATTTCCAGTTCTTTGTGCATACAGAGTTGCAGCCAAAGGCAAGAGGTGATTTTGAGTTTTCTTTTTATTAAAGCAAAATATCTGAAATCCTTGATACATGAGCTCTTATAACATGTCTCATTGTACTTAGAAAAAAAAAGAAAAAGAAAAAAGAAGAAAAAAAAGCTACAATTACTTGTGTGCTAAGGAAGAGAGAACACAAGGTGGCAGGACCACAGCAGAAATAACATCAATATTCTGAGAAAACACATACAGGATAGGTCAGAGATAAGAGTAACTTTAAATTCTCCATGAAGTGCACTTTTCTTCATTCAAATTTCACATAACGTATTATTTTCTTTACCAGTAGCAAATCACTAATCCCTTTAGAAGGCACAATAGGTTGGTTTCTAAGTTGAAATTCATAAGGACAGCAAGCAGACACACTTAGCATTGTAAATTATTAACGTGAAGTATGTGCTGCATTTTTTCTCTTAGCTTTTTATGACATAAGCTTCACTTTAATGCAAAAATGCCTTAGGAATAATTCTATGATCCAGATGATTTGAATATTCCTGGTCTCTGTTACATGTCAGAGTGTTTTGATTTTTGGGGAATTACTTGCATTTTTAGTATTTAATGAGATAGATCAATGAATTTTCCTCTGTGTGGTTCAGGCAAGAGAAGTGTACAGTAGTGATAGATATTCCAAGGCTTTGATGGTAATAAATGGGAATACTTATATTCTGGAAAAAATGGGAAGTGTTTGTGCTCACTATGTTTGGGTTGTCTTTCCACTTTTTTAAATAGTAGCAGAACTTGTGTAAAATATAAACACAATAATTTCAGTTACTTAACAGAATGGAAGTTTAATTCTTGCTAATGAAAAGTGTTAAGTAGATATATCAGAGTGGCAGGCAGATTTTGTCAAAGCATTGATTCAGTAACCCAGTTTACCCCTATATGTTGGCTTCCTAATCTTCCACACCTGGCTTCTAAATTTGCCACAGAAGGAGAAAGAGCATGGGAGATTGCAGATGTTAGGTTGTGTGGGCAAAACCTGGAAATAATAGTTACTACTTCTACTCAAATTCTGTTGGGGGCACCTTGATGGCTCAGTGGGTTGAGGCCTCTGCCTTTGGCTCAGGTCATGATCCCAGGGTCCTGGATCAAGCCCCGCATCGCACTGGGCTCTCTGCTCAGCAGGGAGCCTGCTTCCCCCTCTCTCTCTGCCTGCCTGTCTGCCTACTTGTGATCTCTGTCAAATGAATAAATAAAATCTTAAAAAAAAAAAAATTCTGTTGGCCAGAACTCAGCCATGTGGCCTCATCTAACTGCAGAGGTTGCTGGGTGATACTGTTTATCTGTGTGTCTAAGAGGAAAAAGAATTAGGTTTGATAACCTCCTGCCTCACCTTTTCCATAGTGCTATTGGTAATTTTGACTAAAGTACTACAAGAGCAAGATTAAGAATCATGCCTACAAATAGGTATTTGGGAAGATGTAGGTAGGTATCAGTTAGGTAGAGTTCAACCAGAGAAACGGAACCAGTGGGAGGCTTATATTAAGAGAATTGGCTTAGTACATGAGTACTGGCTAGGCAAATCTGGAATCCTAAAAGCTGTCGGGGAGGATAGACTGGAACTCTCTGGTTCAGATGAAGCTGTGGTCCATAAGTGGAAGAGCTTCCTTTTTGTGGAATCCTCAGCTCTGCTCCAGAGGCTTTGCAACTGGTTGAATGAGGCCCAGGTAGATTGTCTAGGATAATCTCCTCACTTATAACGACTGATTATAGATTTTAATCACATCTACCAGATACCTTCATAACAAAAATGCCTGGATTAATGTTTACCGAAGAGCTGGGGACTCTAGCCAGACTGGTGCAAATTGAGTATCACAGTATTTTTCTATATATGTTTGTGTATATAGTTATAATATTTGATTGTTAATATAATTCAAAATTGTTTTCCATTTGTCTTTTGACACTTAGTAACTATACAGACACATCTCCATATGTACTATATTTTGGAAGTCAAAACATTCTTCTTTGCATTTGTACATCATTTAATTAGGAAATAAATAAAATGCAACATGACATCAGTTGGATAAACCCAGCTTTGAACTAAAAGAGACTTGAGTTTGAAAACTTGTTACACTGTTTACTAATAATTCTTTGACCTTGCACCATGTTGCTCAATCACTTTGAGGCCAGTTTTTTTTTGTTTGTTTTTGTTTTTGTTTTTATTTTCTGTTGTAAGAGGTAATAATGACTATATCTGTATGGAATATACTATGACAGTCCTTGATTTGGGAAAGTTGCTCAATAAATAATAGGTATTATTAAATGAGATAAGAGATAGCCTACAGACAGGGCTGGACTCTCCTAGAATGCTGACAAGACTCAGGAGCCAGGAAAAATTCCTATGACATTGTCTCCTTACCTCAAGGTGGAAGTGGCAGGCTCACCAAGCCCGAGATAGTGATTCTCTACTAGAAGTATGATAGGAGAGGCAGTGTTCAGAGTAGTGTTGATGTCATGGAGAGTGGTTTCTAAGGCCATAAATTTCTTGCCTTAAATCTAGGTCTTTGCACTGAAAATATTAGCTGTTCTCAAGTGACTCCTGAAGAACAGTATGAATGTCAGAATTTCATTCATTGTGTTTATTCTTTTTTTTTCATTCAGCAAATATTTATTGAGTTTTTATTAACTCTTTCACATTATTCTAGATGAACTAACAGAAATATGCTGAGGTTTGTGGAGATGTGTGCTATAGGGTAATAGTTTATGGATTGGAAAGGTGAGGCTGGTAATTAAAATATTTCCAAAAGTGGGGTGCCCAGGTGTCTCAGTCAGTTAAGCCTCTGCCTTCAGCTCAGGTCATGATCCCAGGGTCCTGGGACTGAGCCCCACATCGAGATCCCAGCTGGGCGGGAAGCCTGCTCCTTCCTCTCTCACTCTCCGTGCTTGTGTTCCCTCTCTCGCTATGTCTCTCTCTGTCAAATAAATTAAATCTTTAAAAAAACAAAATAAAAAAATGAAGTAAAATAAAATAAAAATTTCCATTAGCAATCCACCTGATCAGGGTGGTATTGCCTTCTGCTATCACAATAAAGACTGAGGTAACAGGTTGGGTTTTCTTGATCTCGATAACTCTTCTAACCTTAGATTATTACATTAAAAAAAAAAAAACTTCCTCAGAATCTAAACTTTTCTACTTGCTATTTATATAATCTATGTATTTCCTTTTTAAAAAAATTTATTTATTTATTTAACACAGAGAGAGAGGTCACAAGTAGGCAGAGAGGCAGGGGGGAAGCAGGCTCCCTGCTGTGCAGAGAGTCCAATGAGGACCTCAATCCCAGGTCCCTGATATCGTGACCTGAGCTGAAGGCAGAGGCTTAACCCACTGAGCCACCCAGGTCCCTATATATTTGCTTCTTAAAACAATTTTAGAACATAGTTGGTCTGATTGCTATTTCCTTCATATGACTTTTGATAAAATATCCGTATCCTAAGGCCAAATCCTGGAGATCTAGGTTCTAAGAAACATCTGAATGTGAACAGTGTATGAAAGGGACCATTAGGGGCTGGAGAATCATTTGACTAGTGGTGTTTTTCATAGATGCAGCAAATTGAAGACAACTTTTTTTGCTTTCCATTTGTTGGAGATAGTTAATATGGTTTATGAGCTCAGTAATCTAATTCTTTGATTGAAATACTTTATGTAAAACTATCGAAGGCAGTACTTACTGGTGATTGTGAAGACAGGCTGGAAAACACTTTCACAAAGGCAATGTCTGACAAACTCTGCTTTAGAATGTTAGTAATAATGTGTAAGTGCATGTGACAAGGAAAAATTATTTTAGATCATATACTATTAAATGTTTTAATATAAAGTTTATATTATTCATAGGCAAAACTTGTTATTTTCCCACTTACTAAGTGTCGTATACTTTTTACCTCAGATAGTGCAGGTTTGGTTCCAAATTACTGTAATAAAATGAATACTACAATAAAGTGAGTCAAATGAAATTTTTGGTTTCCTGATGCATATAAGTCTTGTTTATACTGTAATGTAGTCTGTTAAGTGTGCAAAGCATTGTCTTAAAAAGATAATATACATACCTCAATTTAAAAAATTGTTTTGTTGCTAAAATTGCTAACCATATCTGAGCTTTTAGCAAGTCATAAGCACTGATCACAGATCACCATGACACAATAATAATGAACAAGTTTGAAGTATTACAAGAATAACCAAAACGTGACATAGAGATATGAAGTAAGCAATTGCTATTGGGGAAATGGCACCAAAAGATTTGCTCCACACAGCTTTGCCACAAACATTCAATTTGTAAAAAGCAGTCTCTGTGAAGTGCAGTAAAACAAAGTGCAATAAAATGAGGTATGCCTATAATTTTAAAAAGACATAACTTGTCAACAAATGCATTTTCAAATGACACATTACATGTTTGGTTTAGGGACTGCGTGTGTAGTTAGTGCCAGCTAGAATATAAAACTACATTTTTTTGGTATTAAAAATAGACCATAAAAGCAATAATCCTGTATTTGGCTGGTTTATTTTTATAATTTTGTTACTTTTACTATATGAAAATTATATGTATATTGCAGGAGCGGATACTTTTTTTTCTTAGCAAAGAAAAAAAGATAATAAATGTTCTCTTATTTTTTTTTTTCACATTTTAGAGACTTCTTAGTTTGCTACATGAAAAGTTTGGTCAGATGTATGCAATTTATAAATAAGATGAAGGTATTATTTTCGAGATGTTGGCTATTTTATGGAAAGAAAGCTGAGGTTTAGAGCTGTTTACCACTGCAGAAGATCAAGTATGAACCCAGCATTGTGGATGGATATCAAGATGTGTCTGTAGGTGTATGTCACAGAAGATTTGATAGCTAGATTTGTCTTTTCTTTCCTTCCTTTTTTTTTCTTTGAACAATTATTTTTGTTTAAGAAGCTGGTAGAACTGTGTATAACTTTTTTTTTTAAAGATTTTATTTATTTATTTGAGAGAGAGACAGTGAGAGAGAGCATGAGTGAGGAGAAGGTCAGAGGGAGAAGCAGACTCCCCATGGAGCTGGGAGCCCGATGTGGGATTCGATTCCGGGACCCCGGGATCATGACCTGAGCCGAAGGCAGTCGTCCAACCAACTGAGCCACCCAGGCGTCCCTGTGTATAACTTTTAATATACTTGAACCAACTTCCTTTCTTTCACAGAATTATAAGTGGCATTCATTCTGGATTTTCAGTGATGTTTCGCTGAATTGGCTTTTCACCAACAGTAATAATGTGATTTTATTTAAAGAAAGCAATAACAGATAATAGGTATGAATATTGACCCTTTGGCTTGTCTTGTAAAGTTTATCATGGCTTTATGATCCAAATGCATTTTTATTAGGATTACTACTTGCTTCTTATTACAAACTGGTTTTAGTTGTGCTCCTCTCCACCAGACAGCCCCTCATCCTCACCCCAGGGACTTGAAAAAAACTCTTTTCCATTTATTTTGTAGTTTTGAAATGCCCAAATGGATTCCATTTCTTTCAGTTATAATGTTAAAGTTAACTGAGTGGTATCATATTTCACGAGATAATCCTTTGTAAGGTATGTGAAGGTGTATTTAATAAAGGAATCAGAAGGAATTGACACCTGTAAGCTGCAACACTACATGGGAAAAGTAATAGAAACTGGGGAAGCTGTAACAGTTTGAGTGATTTGTAAGACTGCAGGAATTAAAGAGCCATGGTGAATGTGCCAGTGATCAGTAGTGGGTTGTAATAATGAGTGCTAATTCAAAACTATTTCTTCCACAGTGTCACTTTTATTATCAGGAGCAATTTGGTTATTTTTTAGTGTAAGTTTTCAGACACTGTATAGTCCTCATTGATTTTCTGACATTCTCTACATCCTGAAGTCCTGAGAACCCTCTTGATTTTTATAGTGCATATACTGAAAAATATGCTAAATACTTGCAATGTTCCAATCCTAAAATCACATTTTGCAACCAGATGATCCTTATAAATTTGTTGCCCAGAAGATCATAATCCAGTATTGAAAATTTTGTATTTTAATATCAGACGTTTTGTTAGCATCTGTTTGGTAAGGTTCATAATTCAGTAAAATGTCATGTTTCAAAGAACAGAGTATTTTTAAATAATTAGGAGTGGGTAAGCCAATTTGGAAGTATGACAAATTTTAATTTTGTGAATATTAGAAATGTACTGGTAGAAGGAGGATCTGGGATATGGTCTGCTCTGATATTAGAAGTAAGAGAAAAAAATTTCACCAGAAAGAGCCAAATGAGATATATTGTTATGCATAAATCATTACACAGCTGTGTAGCAGGCACCTCATGTTGGATTCATCAGACTGTTGGTGAAAAAAAAAAGTTTTGGAAAGTGAGGGAGGCGACATGGAATAATCAAGAGCAGGTAAAAATCCCATTATAATGGATTTTATGAGACAACTAAATTTTTTTGTGGTGACTAGATACATTGCTGTAAATATTTCCATTCTACAGGAGGGAGAATAAGCTTAAGCAAGGCTTATCCAAAAACAAATTAAGAAGGAAGAAAGAATCAGTGCTTTGAAAACAGAAATGAAAATGTAATGGTGAATAATATACCATAATCTTGTGACTCAGTGGCTTTTGTTGTTCTGTTTGGATGGTTCATAGATTTTTAGAGGGTAGGGTATTGGTATAATTGAAGAAGGACGATGTAAAAGACACTAATCTAGTATTGTTGATATAGTAAGTTCACAAAGTATTGAATGAAGAAAGAAAACTTGAATGTTAAATTCTGTTTGAGGCAGGTCTATGGTGATAATGTGAACATACAGTCATGGCCTGATTCAACTTCAGTATGACCTTCCTTGTCTTTCTTGTAGAAAGTGTGCTCTAAAACTGCAATCATCATCTATTTCTCTGTTTCCCTTTGATACTCTTCACAGAAACTTGAAAGTCACAGGAGCTGGGCTCTTAAATTTACTCAGGTGGTTTCCAAGTAGGAAAAGTGGTTTTCAGTGTAGATCCAGCAAATGGATCAAGAAAATTACTTCTTTCATAAAAGGTACAAACTTTTGCTGTAAAAATTGTTTTTTTCAGTGATGGTAGATCATTTGGAATAGAATGGTAACAAGAACAAGTAAAACACTCTTGCATGGGCAATCTCTTGAACTCCATACATCAGTGTTCTGTAGAATGCATCTTAGTAGTTTTGACCCTTCAACATTATTCTTCCTATACTAAAGACTAAGTCTTTCATGTTCTGTCTGCATTGATAAAATAAGACATCATTGCCCTTCTAATTACCCATTGCAGACACTCACCATCTGATATCTTTGAAAACACGAATTTTGGAGACAGAATGGTCATTATAGGTCATTTTATAAATGAAGTAAATGAGGATCAATCCAATCACAGTTTGAGCAGGTTTTAGGCTTTGGGAATCCTAACTGCCTATACTCATTTCCTCTTCTCTCTGTAGTTTCACAACTTCCCAGTTCACAAAACTCAAGATTCTAATCCTATTCTTCACTGGGTTATATAAGATCCTTCTTGTAGTTAATGTTAATTAAGCACTTGCTAAGTGCAAGAGATCTGACTAGGCAAAAAAATGTACCTGTAACCCTCAAGCCAGTTTGATCATCAGAAGTACTTGAGAAGTTGTATAGGAATATAAATTCTCTGACTCTGTTTCATATCTACAGAAACAAAATCTATGTATATAGGTCTTGGGACTTTATATTTTTTAAAAATACCCCCAAGCCCCCCAACACTGTTGGTGGGAATGGAAGCTGGTGCAGCCACTCTGGGAAACAGTATGGAAGTTCCTCAAAAAGTTGAAAATAGAGCTACCCTGCGACCCAGCAATTGCATTACTGGGCATTTATCCCAAAGATACAAAGGTAGTGATCTGAAGGGGCACAAGCACCTCAATCCTTATGGCAACAATGTCCACGATAGCCAAACTATGGAAAGAACCTAGATGTCCATCAACAGATGAATGAATATAGAAGATCTGGTGTATATATGCAATGGAATAATATGCAGGCATCAAAAAAAGAAGAAATCTTGCCATTTGCAAAGACATAGATGGAGCTAGAGGGTATTATGCTAAGCAAAATAAATCAATCAGAGAAAGACAATTATCATATGATCTCACTGATATGAGGAATGTGAGAAACAAGACAAAAGGTCATAGGGGAAGGGAGGGAAAAATGAAACAAGATGAACCAGAGAGGGAGACAAACCATAAGAGACTCTAAATCATGGGGCGCCTGGGTGGCTCAGTGGGTTAAGCCTCTGCCTTCGGCTCAGGTCATGGTCCCAGAGTCCTGGGATCGAGCCCCACATCGGGCTCTCTGCTCAGCGGGGAGCCTGCTTCCTCCTCTCTCTCTGCCTGCCTCTCTGCCTACTTGTGATCTCTGTCTGTCAAATAAATAAATAAAATCTTTAAAAAAAAAAGAGACTCTAAATCTCAGGAAACAAACTGAGGGTTGTGTTGGAAAGGAGGGTGGTGGGAGGGTTGGAGTAGCTTGGTGATAGACATTGGGGAGGGTATGTGCTATGGTGAGCACTGTGAATTGTGTAAGATTGTTAAACCACAGACCTGTTCCCCTGAAACAAATAATATATGTTAAATAAAATGTGTGTGTGTGTATATAAATATATATATACATATATATATATATATATATATATATGTATAATAACAATAATAAAATGCCCCAAGATAAGTAAAATGATGAGATAGATTTGGTATTGTTGCTTAAGAAATATATACACATGGAGTATAGACTAATTATTTGGTGCTGTGGTTTGATCTTCCCTACAACTCTTTCCTCTTCCAGTCCTTTCCATCTCAGTCAGTGACAACTGTCACCTACTGATGTGTTCAACCCAGTAAGCCTGGAGTCATCCTTTTCCTTCATCTGTTCTATTGGTGTGTCTACTTCCATTACCTCTAAGATTTCCTCCCTCCCATCTGTTCTCTACAAATATAGTTGAAGTGATGAATTTCCAAAGTGAACATATTCATTCCCCTCTCCTGTATAAAACCTTCTGTTAACTTATATCAGTGTTGCCAAAGTGTGCTCTCTGTAACTATATAATAGACATAATATGAAAAAAGAAATAAAAGCCCTGTCTTAGACCACATGGGCTGCTACAGTAAAATACCATAGACTGGGTAACTTAAACAACAGATATTTATTTATCAAAGTTCTGCAGGCTGGTAAGTCTGAGATCAGGGTGCCACTACGGTTGAGTTCATTTTTGTGAGGGCCCTTTGAGTGGCTTGCACACTATTGTCTTCTGGCATAGTGGAGAGTAGAAGCCTTGGTGTCTTTTCCTCTTCTCATAGTGGCACTCATCCCATCACAAGGGGGGCCCACCCTCATGACCTCATCTAAACCGAATTACCTTCCAAAGACCATATTTCCTAATACCATCACACTGAGAAATAGGAATTGAACCTATGAATTTTGTGGGGACAGAAACCTTCAGTCTATAGCAATCCTCATAGTCAAATCACTTTTTAAAAATATTGAGTTAGCCAGGTAAGGATTTTAAGTGTTGCTATTTTTATAATAGAATTTTGGCTCTTATGTGCATTGTATAACTTTAAAAGGGTGGTGTATATTGTAGGCACTGTTGTCCAGAGATCTTCAACTATAGAAACTCCTTTTTCTACAGAGTATCCTGAGGAGCTAATGTCTAGGAAATACACTGTGGTGAGCTGCATCTTGGCACTAGACATCTGTAGATTTTTTTTAGAAGCCCATTACTAGCATGGCATATGTATGAGACCACTACTGTAAGGGGACATTTCATATATTACTGTGTCTCTTCGGGCTAGGATGTAAGAAATGTTTTCTCTTGCCTTGTCTCCTGCTCTTGGGAAATTGGAATTTTTAAGACTTAGTGACCTAAAAATATTATAGCTATTTTGAAAAATGTTAAATGTGAATGGATTTAATATTCTACAGTAGCTAGTACAGCCAAATAGATTATAACTTCATGATAAGATTCAAAGAATTGGTGAAAAAAATAAAAGATAAATATATTTGATTCTTGGTGGACAAAAAAAACCTGAAATGAAACCAAATTCCTTAATTTTTTTACCAGCTTATTGATTTTATGTCATGTGGATATGACTTATGCTTTATGTTATTGATGAGTCAAGGAAACAAAGTCAGTTGTACACCTTGGAGCTTTATTTAAGCATCCATTGACTTCATTTAAATAAGCCCACATCAAACTTTAAATGTAACTCTAATAACTCTTTATTGTGTCCTAGGTAATAATATGTAGTTTTTATAAAATGAATAGAGAAAATTTTGGAGCTTTCCATTTGCTTAGTGCATAATCATGGAAAATATACTTTTGAAATAATAACTGTATAAAAGATAAATTTTTTATTATTTTTATTAACATATAATGTACTATTTGACTCAGGGGTATAGGTCTGTGAATTGTCAAGCTTACACACTTCACAGCACTCACCATATCGCATACCCTCCCCAATGTCCGTAACCCAACCACCCTCTCCATGCCCCCCGCTCCTCCCAGCAATCCTCATTTGTTTTGTGAGGTTAAGAGTCTCTTATGGTTTGTCTCCCTCCCGATTCTGTCTTTTTTCATTTTTTCCTTTCTTACCCCCCAACCCCCCTCCCATTCTATCTTTCAAACTCCTCATATCAGGGAGATCATATGATAATTGTCTTTCTCTGATTGACCTATTTTGCTCGGCATAATACCCTCTAGTTCCATCCACTTCATTGTAAATGGCAAGATTTCATTTATTTTGATGGCTGCATAGTATTCCAATGTGTGTGTGTGTGTGTGTTTGTGTGTGTGTGTGTGTATGTGTGTGTATACCACATCTTCTTTATCCATTCATCTGTTGATAGGCATCTAGATTCTTTCCATAGTTTGGCTATTGTGGACATTGCTGCTATAAACATTCAGGTGCATGTGCCCCTTCAGATCACTACATTCATATCTTTAGGGTAAATACCCAGTAGTGAGATTGCTGGGTCACAGGGTAGCTCTATTTTCAACTCTTTGAGGAAACTCCGTACTGTTTTCCAGAGTGGCTGCACCAGCTTGCATTCTGACCAACAGTGTAGGAGGGTTTCTCTTTCTCCACATCCTCGCCAACATCTGTCGATTCCTGACTTGTTAATTTTAGGCATTCTGACTGGCATGAGGTGACATCTCATTATGGTTTTGATTTGTATTTCTCTGATGCTGAGTGATGTGGAGAATTTTTTCATGTATCTATTGGCCATCTGGATGTCTTCTTTGCAGAAATGTCTGTTCATGTCCTCTGCCCATTTCTTGATTGGATTATTCTTTGGGTGTTGAGTTTGAAAAGTTCTTTATAGATTTCAGATGCTAGCCCTTTATCTGATATATCATTTGCTAATATCTTCTCCCATTCTGTCAGTTGTCTTTTGGTTTGCTAACTGTTTCCTTTGCTGTGCAAAAGCTTTTGATCTTGATGAAGTCCCAATAGTTCATTTTTGCCCTTGCTTCCCTTGCCTTTGGCGATGTATCTAGGAAGAAGTTGCTGCAGCTGAGGTCAAAGAGGTTTCTGCCTGTGTTCTCCTCAAGGATTTTGATGGATTCCTGTCTCACATTGTGGTCTTTCATCCATTTTGAGTCTATTTTTGTGTGTGGTGTAAAGAAATGGTCCAGTTTCATTCTTCTGCATGTGACTGTCCAATTTTCCCAACACCATTTGTTAAGAGACTGTCTTTTTTTTTTTTCATTGGACATTCTTTCCTGCTTCATCAAAGATTAGTTGGCCGTGGAGTTGAGGGTCTATTTCTGGGCTCTCTATTCTGTCCATTGATCTATGTGTCTGTTTTTGTGCAAGTACCATACTGTCTTGATGATTACAGCTTTGTAATAGAGCATGAAATCTGGAATTGTGATGCCACCAACCTTGGCTTTCTTTATCAACATTCCTCTGGGTGTTGGGTTTTTTTTTTTTTTTTCTGGTTCCATATAAATTTTAGGATTGTTTGTTCCATTTCTTTGAATAAAATTGATGGTATTTTGATAGGGATTGCATTAGATGTGTAGATTGCTTTAGGTAGCATAGACATTTTCACAATATTTATTCTTCTTATCCATGTGCATGGCTTTTCCATAGAAATGGAAAAGCATAGGATTTTCCATTTCTTTGTGTCCTCTTCAATTTCTTTCATGAGTGTTTTATAGTTTTCTGAGTACAGATTCTTTGCCTCTTTGGTTAGCTTTATTCTTAGATATCTTATGGTTTTGGGTGCAGTTGTAAATGGGATTGACTCCTGAAATTCTCTTTCTTCTGTCTTGCTGTTGGTGAATAGAAATGCAATTGATTTCTGTGCATTGATTTTAAATCTTGACACTACTGAATTCCTGTATGAATTCTAGCAGTTCTGGAGTAGAGTCTTTTGGGTTTTCTACATAAAGTATTATGTTATCTGCAAAGAGTAAGAATTTGACTTCTTTGCTGATTTGGATGATTTCATTTCTTTTTGTTGTCTGATTGCTGAGGCTAGGATTTCTAGTACTATGTTGAATAGCAGTGGTGATAGTGGACATCACTGCCATGTTCCTGATTTTAGCAGAAAAGCTCTCAGTTTTTCCCAACTGAGAATGATATTCACTCTGGGTTTTTCATAGATGGCTTTGATGATATTGAGGAATATCTATGCCTTCTATGCCTCTATGCCTTTACTGTGAAGAGTTTTGATCAAGGAGGTATGCTGTACTTTGTCAAATGCTTTTTCAGCATCTATTGAAAGGATCATATAGTTCTTGTTCTTTCTTTTATTAATGTATTGTATCACATTGATTGATTTGCAGATGTTGAACCAACCTTGCAGCCCAGGAATAAATCCCACTTGGTTGTGGTGAATAATCCTTTTAATGGACTATTGGATCCTACTGGCTACTATTTTGGTGAGATTTTTGCATCCATGGTCATCAAGGATATTGGTCTGTAATTCTCCTTTTTGGTGGGGTCTTTGGTTTTGGGATCAAAGTAATGCTGCCCTCACAAAATAAGTTTGGAAGTTTTCCTTCCATTTATATTTTTTGGAACAGTTTCAAGAGAATAGGTTAATTCTTCTCTAAATGTTTGGTAGAATTCCCCTGGGAAAAGGATAATATTTTTAAAACGAAAATGATTTAATAATGGAAAATGCAAAAACATGTAATGTTCTCAAACTGTCAGTGCTAAATATTTGAAGATTTAAAAAATCTACAGGCCTTTCATTTACCAGATATTCTTTGTAATTGTTATAGTCAGGAGGAAAGAAAGATACAGGCCAGAATGTTGGACATTTACATGTAATGTAAAAATTGGTCATCTTTCAATGGAGTATAGAATATCCAACCATTTGTTTATTTCTTGATACTTGTGACAGTGTTCCCTGGAGCTAAAATAAATGGGATTAGGAGAAAAACCTTTCTCTTAAGAATTCAAAAACAATGTCCACTTGTTTGTGGATAGTTTTATCTTGGTGTATGCTTAAAGACTGTCCAATTGATTAGGAAACATTGCATAAACTTATTCCTAAGTATATTTGTTGCATTTCCAATAATAGTCTTAATGTATTTTTTTCCTCAAACCTCTAGACACTTTTTCAGGTCAAATATCTAAGTTTAAAGCAGTGGTTTCAGTTGTTCAACTAAGTACAAAAATATACTAGCTTCCTATTTGTTGATGCTCTGTAATGTGTTATAATTTTTAACATAAATTTTCTTGTTTTCTGTTATATGTAAACATTTGTGAACCCCACATCAAACAAATGATAGATGACTGCCAGTGAGGTACATTTAGGGAAAAATCAAGGTATACTAAGTCACTTCATGTTTCATTAATAGTAGAGGAGTTCCAGGTTAGACCTGGAAAACTTTAAATGGAGAAATGGAAAACATTACATTGAAAGGAACATTGATTAAACATGATGGCAATAATCAAGATGATTTCATATACTTGATTTATTATGAAATGTATGAAAAAATTACATGAAGTCTAAAAAGATTTTTTTACATGTTGCAAAGTGAAGTTTTACCCAATTTATCCTGACTGCATTCTCTGTAGACAGCACTTTTTCTGCCTGCTTGATTTTATATTCTTTTTTTGAGTTTTTTGGTGTATTTTGAATAATGAATAATTTTCTCGTGTTTTGTAAAATGAGGTCCAGTGTAACAATGTAGACATTTTATTGTCACCTTACAGATGAAGTTAAAAATATTTTTTTAATTTTCTAATTCGACAGCAGTTGTTGCTATAGAGAAGTTACTGCATCATAGGTCTTTTTGAAAATTTTAAGTATTACACATCTGTGTGTTTAAAACAAGCACACACACCCAAATAAAAACAAATAAATCCAGAATCTTCATATTGCTGTTTTAAGTGCATAATAGCTAAAACTTTTATTATTATTATTATTATTATTATATCTTTAGGGGTTGGGTGAGGGGCAGAGGGAGAGAGAGAGAGGGAGGGAGAGAAAATTAAACAGACTCTATGTCCAGCACCCAGCCTTTGTGGGGTTCATCTCACAATCCTGATGTTTGACCTGAGCCAAAATCAAGAACGGGTTGCTTAACTGACTGAGCCACCCAGAAGCCCTTAAAGAACATTATCTTTAGAGCTGAAGGGTTAATTGAATTCAGCAAATACTTTTTAGCAGTTTGCCTATAGCATCTCTCAGAATGCCAACTGCATAATTGGCACTCAATTGACACTGGATTTTTGGGAATGAGTTGAGCAGATGGAAGCATTTTGTTAGCTAAAGCAAGTTATATATAAAGGTATGTAAATATTACTTGTTCTCAAGATTCTTTCAATTAGCTGGGGATTCAAGCAAGTAAAGACAGAAAAGCAGGCATCTGGGGGAGAAAGAACTGAATGTGGAGGAGAAGGAAATGCAAACACTTAGGAAGTGCATAGGCGTGGTGCATGGCCCCATATGCTGAGTTTAGTGCTCTGTAGGGTGGAATGAAAGCTAAACCTGGAAGAGGGACTTGACTCCTCATTTTAGAGAGATTTTTAACCTAGATGATGTTTGTACTTAAACATTTAGAAAATGTGAGCATCTTGGAAATGTTTTGATTAGAGAAATGACACGGCTTAGGGAGCTAATTGGATGGCAGTGTTCACCAAGTGAAGTGTACACCTGAGAAAGGGAGGCTGCCAGAAGTGTTACAGACCAGACAAACCAGGCCATTTGGCTACAGTCTGTGCTATGTTTCTCAAATTAGTATTTGTATTCTCTGAATTCTTAGGCTAGCTTTCCACTGTTTACTGGCAGCTCTACAACACTTTTTCTCTTAGCTTATCTTAGCTAATGCTCTCTTAATTCCATATCATAATACCTTTCTTCTCTTTCTTAGGTAAGATATTTAGCTATAGGGACCTTATTAAAATACCTCCGTAGTTAAGATCGTGTGTGTGTGTGTGTGTGTGTGTGTGTGTGTGTAGCATTGGCTGCTATTGCTGCTCATCCTGGCTGTCATTAGAAACTCCAAATATATGTAGGACATAATTGGAAAAGAAAAAATGTATGTATGACTGCCCTTAAGATAATTTATCCTTATATTTATCATAGTAAGATTTGACTAATACTTTTGGAATATGAACTGTTTTCCAGGTACTTTCATTTACTAGTGATAATTAACTTTTATAGAATATAATGAGCAGTCATTGTGCTAACACATTACATATAGTATCTAACCTCATGATTGCAATTCTGTGGTTTATATATTATTTTACTCCTTTCTTAGAAGAATAAATTGAGGTATAGAGACATTATATATTTTCATACATGTCAGGCAGCTATTAAGTGATAAAGTAAGTAAAATTGGTCTGGTTCAAATAATGCTACTTTTTCATTGAATCCTTGCAGAATTAGCTTTATGCGGTCTATATTATTCCTATTTTTAGATGAGGGAACGGATTGATTCATCTAGGTAGCAAAAGGCCAGGCTAAGAATAAAACAGGGGGTTCAGGTTTCACATTTCATGACCTGCATGTTGTATCAACTTTCCCAAGTTTAGGACTAAGAAACAAAATAAAAAACAAAACAAACAAACAAATAAACAACAAATAATTTGGGGCCCCAAGCTCCCTGTTAATCAGTGACCTCTCTAAAATAGCACTAGTGTTTTGTTTGTTTTAATCATTCATACTCCTGCTTTGTTTCTATTAATTACAGTCTCGGATTCAGTGGTGTATGGTGTTAAATTTATCACCAGATACGTATTTTTAGTAAGTTTAATTTCTATTATTGTCTAGCACTGGGACCTTAAAGTTCCATATTCTTCCCCAGAGCTTTATTTAATGTTGCCTCTAGTCATCCACTGGAAATGGTATGTATGACCCTAGGCATCTTCATGGTAGATTTTCCTGCCACTTTCTTCTGTCTATTCTATGCAGCTGCCTAATGAGTCATTTCAATGTCTACTCCATATTTTCCAGCTGCATTTCATTTAGTTACCCAATATACTGCACATGCATGAAGAAATACTTATAAGGTTCATGTTCAAGAATGCTTAGATTAGTGGGTGGCTTAGAGAGGGGGAGGAGAATGACAGAAAGAAATTCATGGATTCCCCACAGAAGGGTAATTCTTTAAAATGCACAATAAAGAATTTCTTATAACCCAGATCACCCTGTCAACACACATAATGCAGCTTGAACATACACCTATCTTAACTTTTGAAACAACTCTTAATTTATTAAAGTAAAAGAGCTTGTTAGCATTTGCTTCAGCATGTACAGAGAAGGTGAATGATTGGTTTTAAAATGTTTGATAATGCAGGGTTAATTGATGGGCCTTAAGGGCTTAGGATTCTTAAGAATGATATTTTAAAATCCAAGCTTTAAAGCACCACCTGCAAAATGAGGAAGTATTCTGGTGCTTGAAATATATTGATATGAACTAAAGTGAGGCTCATAAATTTTGTTCTGTTTCTCTTCTGAACAAACACAGCTTAGGGTAGTGTAATGCGTGCCTAGGGTGGTCTTGGTCATTGTGCTGTCAGAAAGCAGCATGCTGTGTTCTTCTAGAAATATAGATGTGATATGTTATATGCTGGGGAGAGGTGCGTGTGTGTGTCTAATTTTTCAGTCTTATTCTGCCTTCCTTTGGGTACCATTCTACTTTAATATAGAATAAGCAAAATATTACTAATAAACAGTGAAAGAGCCAACCTAAAAAGCCATCTTCAAGGGTTAAACAGACACTCTGAACTAATCATACCATGTTAGATCTAAATGAAACTAGTGAACACTAGATAACATTCCTCTTAGAAGTTGCAAATGATATCCCCAAATATGGTTTTTTTTTATGGATGTTTGACCCACACAATGTTTTTTAACAATTGAATTATTTTCCAATATCCAAAATTGGAAGATTTTACCTAAAATACCAGATTTCTGGATTCTCTTGAAAAATATGAAGATCTGGCAATATTAAAAAGACTGTCCCATATGGCCACATTTGATGAGAACTGCAGAAATTGCCCACTACACACAATTGCTAGAGTATGAATTCCATGAAGACTCATGAAGAAGTAACTGTTCCATGAAGAACTGAAGTCCTATGAATTTCCATGAAGAACTCGTTTGTGGGTTGTGAAATATCTGGAAGAGTGTCTGGCTGTAGATTTTCAATACATTATCACAAAAATCAGACTTTAATCTCTTAGTCAACACTTGTTGAAGTAACAGGGCATGAGTTCACCAGTATGATACCCATCAATCCTTACTGTATTGTACTTAAATCATTTATGTTATCTCTTCCAGTCTTTCCTCATTTACATTATTTTGTTGCTTTTTAAAAATTGTGGTAAAATATACATAATGTAAACATTACCATATTAAACATTTTTAAATGTACAGTTCAGTGGCATTAAATATGTTCACATTATTATACAATTGTCACCAGAACATTTCATCCCCAGAACTTATCTTCTGTATTTAGAATATGGTTCATATAGGGAATGTCTTTATAAAGAGACTCATCTAAGTCATTGTGGAAATTTTTATTTCGTTTGTAATGATTTTGGGGAAAAAAGGTTGGCCACTCTGGTGAGCATTTAAGCACCATTTTATCAACTATATATGGAAGATTGTTTTGTTCTCTTCAGTTACGTTTAGAGATTTGATAACCTAATGTTTTTATTTATATTGAGATTTTATCTTCAGAAAAGTAATTTTTTTCTTGCCCAACCTGTCTTTGATTTTAGATTGATGTTCTCAGTTATAGCAGTCTAGAAATGCAGATATCATTTGTTAATTTTAAGAAACTCTGGTTTAATGAGGTTAAGTGACGGCTAGAATTTCAGCCCAAGTTTCCTGATTAGTCCAGTGTGATTTTACTGCACCAGGAATTCCTGATTATAGAGATTTTTCAAAATCATTCAAAATCCATAATTTTAAAAGATTTGGGGAGAGATATATAGATTGCACATCTATTGTTTTCTTAATGTTAAGGGAACTCTGGTAGTATTCTAACAGTTTAGTCTAGTCCTGGGGATACACAAACATTTTGCTATGGCAATTCTTTGGATTTGTGGCCAATGGCATATGTAAGGCAACTGCTTTGTAATGGTGGAAGAAGTTTATAAATCTTGTTAAAGAGCAAACACTGAAATCACAAACAATATAGATATTTATTAAGGACAGCACACTTGCAAAGCCAAGGTTTCCTAAAAAAGAAAAAGTGAGGCATTTTGCTCTGACAAGAAAACAGTGGAATTTAATTAAGTTTTGCATATGATACCATATACTTTGCAGTTCAGATCCAGTGATGTAATCTAATCTTCTCACTATCATTTCATTTCGCACTCTTTCTTTACTTTTGGTTGAAAATTGACTTGCAAAAGCTTGTGTTGATATATTTTGCTCATGTTTAATAAATTTTCTGGGAAGTTTTGTCAATTACACGATGTGTTATTAACATCTGTGAAGCAGTATAACAGGTTTAAATGCTAAAGAATGTGATATTAAAGGCATTTAAATTGTTCACTGTTAATTTCAAGCAAATTAGTAGCCCTGTTCTTAGATATAATACTTATTGAGTCGAGTGATTCATCTCTTGAAAGACACATATAGTTGATAATAAAGGTATATGCTTTTGAAAAAAGTTTCCCCTCTGACTTTCTTATGATATTTGGAAAAGGCTAGATTTATAGGATCTATAAATTTATAGCATCTTTTGAGGAAAGTCACCTTTATATTAGGTCTAATTAGTGATGAGGCCAGTTTTCAAGTTTATCACGTCCTTAAAATTATAACACATATTTCTGAAATTATGCCATGTATCATGATAGCAGCTTGCTTATTTTTTACAATCTGTTATTTTATCTGATTAGTCCTGTCAAATTGCAATCTTTGGATTCTCTGACCTTTAACTAATATATTGTTAGCACTTTGTTGATTTCTCAGATTAATTTAATCTTTAATTAATTATTTTCATACTTAAAACATTTAACTTCTTACCAAGTAAATAGATGCTTAAAATGCATACACTTGTTTAATAAAACATGAAACAGTGCTGTGTCTAATGTAAGGAACCCTCAAAGTGGATCATTTTATAATACTCATTAGATAACAATTATTTTTACTAGTAATCATGAAATGAAATATATATTAACAGTAATAATAACAGAAAAATGAATACAAATAGCAACTGAGTTTTATATATAAAATCATGCTGGTAAAAATTAAAAAGAAAACAAAGTAGTGGATTAAGATTTTTTAACTTCATAAATGTACTATTTTTGGAAAATAGAAAAGACACTAATGAAGAATGCCTTCAAAAGAATACATTCTTCAAGATTCAGGGGGTGATTTGTGCAAAGAATTATAATATTAAGGTAACTCAAGTACTATTTCTTCATCTTTACAATCACTGTGCTATCATTGTTTATTTTGAATTTATAGATGCAGCAGAACATTGAGCCATAGGCATTGGAATTGTGAACTGTGTCCAAACTGGGCTCAAATTATTTCACACCATTTTGAATTTATTCTTGAAATGAATGAAGGCAGAAGTATAGCTGTTTGTGTGAGTCAGAGCTAAGTGACTCAGTTTTCCAAATTAACTTGCCTGTAGAATGTTATTCTCATTAAAGGTAAGTAGTAAATACATGCTAATTTGGATTATACATGTATTTTATGAAAACTACAGTAACAGCAACTATGTTTAGAATAAAAGAGCAGAGATTTGCAAACTACAGTTTGTGGAGCCAAATCCCCCATAATCCCAGGTAAACCAGTTTTTGGGAGAGTAAGAGAGGAGGAAAAGCCTCACATGCCATTTCTGAGTGTGTACATCCATAGTGGGACTAAATTCTGTTGTGTATGTAAGTGTTGTTCTTAGCTCACTGTATTAAAAGCAAACACAGACTATGCCATTTTACTTCCCAGGTGTTGTGTATCTTAGGCGTTGACTCTTTCAGTGGTAAATGTGGTTAACTTGAGTGTGGTTCAGAAAATGTGTCTCATGTGTCTTAACCTCTGTTACTTTTTTGAGGAAATAGTCCAAGCTACAGATTTAAATTAAAATCTTTGAGAAATTATATTTCTTCAAGCAGGTTTATCTTGATGTAGTTTTGTTATCTCTTTTATTTTTATAAGCTTATAAGATAGCTTAATGACCAGAAAACTGTTTTTACATAAATAATTTGGAAGCTATGTCTTTGAAATAATTTCTCCCCTTTTGATCTAATCTTATTTAAATAAACATCTGTTGATTATGTAATTAAATTTCCTTGACTTTTTCTTTAAAGTTAATTACTTTACTTATATAGTCTCAAAAATGTTTCTGTACAATAAAAAAATAACTCTGTCATATTGTAGCAGACCAGAAATATAACTTGTAAGGAAAGTCCCTTTTGTAGTACTGTTTGCTTCAGCCATTATAGACTGTCACATTCTCAGTCTCTCTGAGGATCTGTGCCCAAGTGGAATAGTCTTTGCTTTTTCCTATGGTTTTTATCAATAGATATTTTTAAATTTATGCTTCAGTGACTGCAAATTTTGTAGCATAGACTACTTGGTTATGATATTTCAATTATGCTCATTCTTTAGTCTTTTTCATGCATTTTGTGTTTATCATACTAAATAAAACACAAGTAGTAAATACCAGTTTTAAGCCTTCAAACTATATAATTGCATCTGTAACCAATAGAATGATATGACTATATATTCAGTGCACTTTAAGTTTCCAAAACTTTGAGAAATTAAAGAAAAAACCATGATGTCATTTAGCTGTGTAATTTGAAAAGTGAAGGCCTAAGAACTGACTCTTACATACTCTTAAATGTAAGACCAAGAAGGTTCTCAGGCTGGTAAACTTCAGTACACTGTACTCTTTGAAATACAAGTATCACCAATCAACCATATTATGTCTAAGAAAACTAGACTATAGTTTCTGTGGAAAATTTAATTCTGGGAAGACTTGAATACTGATGAAACTCAACAAGTTAATAGCAACAGAGTAATTCTGAGTTTTATTTTATGTCAGTAAGTACTCACCTGTTCAAACTGTTTAAGAAATTCACTACTTTGAAAGAATCAGGCACAGATAATCAACTGGTTAATTTGTAATTTAAAAGTAATAAAGGATTCCCCTTTGTTAAGATGGTAGAGATAGAATTTTATATCCAGTCTAAAGGCAGTTGATCAAAACTAGTATAAAGAGACCAGCAAGAATCAGGGATCCAATATTTAGGAGTCAGTGGAAAGAAATCAGTTCCCATGTGAGGTGGCTCCTTCCTCACCTTCTTTTCCTCCTTTTCTTTATCCTTCCTCCTATCTTCCTGCTGTTTCTTTTTTTTTTTTAATTTTAATATATATTTTTTGTAATATATATTCTTATTGATTAGTTATGTGCATGACAAATCAATAAGAAAAAGGCCTATAACATATTGGAAAGTTATATAGAAGACATGAACAGGCAGTGAAGTTCCTTCCTGGTTTCTCTCTAGGAAGAAAGGACTATTGCTACACTATTACCCTAAATGGGGATGCGGAAGTATGTGCTATAAATCTACAAGGAATCCTTTGCCAATTGTTATAGGTACTGTATCTGCATCACACAAAAGAATAACTCTTCTCTTTTTTAAAAGCGTTATTTGTTAGAGAGAGAGGGAGAGGGGGCAGAAGGAGAAGAGAGAGAGAGAATCTCAAGTAGACTCCCCACTGAGTGTGGAGCCTTATTTGGGGTTTGATCCCAGGACCCCAAGATCATGACCTGAGCTGAAATCAAGAGTCAGACACTCAAATGACTGAGCCAACAAGTTGTCCCCAAAAGAATGACTCTTAAGGCAATTATGTGGTATTTTTCATGTGTAGGTCAACTTGAGAAATACTGAAACCTGAAACGGAACTCCACATTATGCTGCTCAGAAAGATACAGCACAACCTCAATAGAATTTTCAAGGTGACAAGAACATGATGCAAGAATTCCTCCACGCCTTCAAAAAAGGGCACATCTGAGGAGTGGAAAATCAGCTGTGACCATGAAATATATATGCATATAGTTTGGGTTATAATTTTTAATATTGGATAACCAGTTTACCAAAAAGAAGTGCAAATGAATTATCATCACATTGAACTACATAATGTTGCTCATAATTAAAGAAATAAAAATTAAGATAATAAGAACTTGATTCACACTTATTTTCTTATAGACTAAAGTACCTGATAATGTACAGTATGTAAATATATTGAATGGAGAAGTCACAGTTCTCATTAAAAGGTGGTGAAGTTGAAATTATTTTAACCTCTTTTAATGGCAGCTTGTCATATCTATAAAAATATAAATGTATATTACTTTGACCTAGCAATTTTGCTTCTAGGAATTCATCATGCATATCTTATACATGTATGCAAGGACATTTCTACAAAGATATTTTCTGCAGCCCTGCTTATGATAGCATAACTGGAAACTACCTTAATGTCTTTTATTTACTTATGCTATACCTATACCTTGGAATATTATAAAACCACTACCTTAAAAAATCTCAAATATATTTCCAACTAGAAACATCATTTCCCATTATAGTATTAAAATTTATGTGAAATTATGTTAAAATGAAAAATATATAGTTATATGGACAGTTCTGGAATGATGCAGAGTAACTTAAGAGTGTCCTCCTGGGGAGGAAAATGAGGACTAGAGAAGTACCTTTCACTGTATTAACTATACTGTTTGAATATTTATCCTGAGTTTTATTTTTCTTCAGTAAATCAAAAAAATATAGTAAAAAGAGCAAATGGCATTTTTTGAATACTAATGTGGCCATCACATTGAAATGTCTGTATTTGTGAAGTTATTTTAAGATTGCATCAAAATTAATACTGTTTATGCAAGGAAGATTTGACATCAATATTTACCACCTCATCACTGATATCTTTTTACTCTATTAGTAGAATTGTTGATCATCACAATAGATGCAGAAAAGGAATTCAATAATATTCAATATTTTACCCACATACACTTGCCTATGTGTATCTGTGTATGTGTATATTAAGAATAGCAGAGAACTTCGTTGAACCTGCTTGTGAATATCTACTAAAATTTAATGTAAACCAATATACTTAATTTTTAACTTTATTTTTATAGTGTTTTACCCTTTTCAAGTATACAGTTATTGGTATTAAGTATATCCACATTGTTGTGCAACCATCATACTATCCATTTCCAGAACATTTTTATCTCCTCAAGCTAAAACTCTATACCCATTAAACAACAAAATTCCATTTACCTCTCATCCCACTCCCTGGCAACCACTATTCTATTTTTTTTATCTCTATGATTTTAACTTTAGATATGTAATTTAAGTGGAATTACATAATATTTGTCTTTTTGATGTGGGAAACAAAGGCAGAGGAAAAATTATTAAATTTCTTTACTACCTATAGTCCACTGACAAGTCCTTGAAACAGGAAGAATAACATTCCTCTAGGGACTCAACTGACTCAATGTTGATACTTTGCTAAGGGCAAAAGGCAATCTTAGCTCAACCCCTAGGACCCTCTAAGTCCGCTTTTTATTTTATTTTATTTTATTTTATTTATTTTATTTTAAACATATAATGTATTATTTGCTTCAGAGGTATGGGTCTGTGAATCACCAGTCTTACACAATTCACTCACCATAGCACATACCCTCCCCAAAGCCCATAACCCAGCCCCCTATTCCTCCCCACCCACCTCCTAGCAACCCTGAGTTTGTTTCCTGAGATTAAGAGTCTCTTATGGTTTGTTGTCCTCTCTGGTGCCATCTTGTTTCATTTTCTTCCTCCCTTCCCCCACCCTGCCCTGCCTCTCAAATTCCTCATATCAGAGAGATCACATGATAATTGTCTTTCTCTGATTGACTTATTTTGCTTAGCATAATACTCTCTAGTTCCATCCTTGTCATTGCAAATGGCAAGAAGATATGGTACATATATATATGTAATGGAATACTATACAGCCATTAATTTTTAACTTCAGAAGCATTTTAAAAAGTCATGCCTGCTATCAATGCTAGTGCTCAAACTGTAATCAGTTTTGGAGGTCCTGGGCAATGTAATTTTCTCTTCTTATTTCATGCATTACTGCATTACTTGAATGTCATTTTTGTGGTGTTCAAGTATGTGATGTTTTTATCCTTTTTTGTTTTAGCTCTGTTGATTTCTATCTTTTAACTTCATGGGACTGTGATGAGAGAAGAGAGTCTTGGAATATCAATTATTTGGAATTTATTTTTATGGCTTACTATGTAGTCAATTTCTTCATGCTGAAATAGCCCCTTTATAATTTTTCAGTGAGAGACTGATGAAAATTTCTGTGTTCTTGATTTCTAAAAATGTCTTTAATTTACTTTAACTCTAGATAAGTGATAGTCTGTCTGGGCATATAATGAAATACAAGGTAATTTTCCCAGAGCTATCTAAATATATTAATTATCTGACTTCTGTCACATATTTCTGTCAATAAGAAGTCAGACATCAATCTGATTGGTAAAGTTTTCTTATAGAAAATTTGGTCTTTTTCTGGAAAATTTAAAAATGTTTCTTAGTTGCAAAGAGTAACAAATTTCATTGTGATGTATAGAGATTTGGATTACCCATGTGGCAGATTTTTTTCTTTTTTTTAACCCTGAAGAGTGATATCAATAGTTCTGGGAAAATCTCAGCTCTTTGATCTTTAGATATTACATTTTTGTGGTCTTTTCTGTTTTTGTTGTTGTTGTTTGTTTGTTTGTTTGTTTGTTTTATCTTTCTGGAGTTAGGCAGGTATATATGGCCTTCAAACTATTTCTCATGTCTCTTGATTACCCTCCTTCTCCCCTACCCCGTTAGTTTCTGAAAGATTCCATTAGTCTTGTTTTTACTACTCACTGATTTGGTTTTTAATTTTCTTTAAGCTAAGATTTAACCTATAGGTTTTAAAATGTCCCTAATGACTGTATTTCTTAAATTCTAAAGTTCCTAATTTGTTTTTTTCCCTGTTGTTTCATCATCACATATTATTCTTTCTTAAAATCTTTTTTCTTTTTATCTCTTTGAGATATTTAAGCCTTCTTCTCTTAATATCTTTACATTATTTGATTAGCTTGATTTCCTGGGTTCAAATTCTCTTCTGCTAGAGGCAGTAAACCCTCTTACATATTTGTTTGTGTGTTTGCTTTTACTCCACCTGTGCATAATGTATGCTCTATGAGGGCATGATTTGTAACTATTTGTTTTTCACTGTTGGTTCTCTAGCACTGGCAGAGCTCCTTGCATATAGAAGATGCTCAATAAATTGTTGCATCAGCAATTCATGTACTTTTGTTCTTTGTGAATCTTGTCTGTAAATTTATCTTGTATAAATTTTGATGGTCTATATAATTGTTTTATGTTTGGTTTGGTCTATATAATTGTTTTGATGGTCTATATAATTTTTTATGATGGTCTGTATAATTTGTTTTATGTTTGTTTCTGTCCTGGGCTTATAAGGTGCGGCTCTTGAACATGGTAGCTGTTTGGCTTAAAATTATTGGCCTGTGTAGTGGCCAATATCCATGCCACACACCCCTAACTTTGCATTTATGCTGGGCTCTAGTCTGCTAGTTTATTTCTAACCCCTTTCATAGGAAGAAGGCACAGATATGGCTTCCAGGTTTATGCAGGTCTAGACCATGACCTCTTAGCCTGTATTTGGCTCTACGTTCATGGGCTACATTCAATTCAATTGCTTTTCCTTCTTCTAAATTATCTTTTTCTGCTTCATGGATATATACCTGTTCAATTCATAAATTTATCTCCATATTTTAAATAAAAATAAGCCATGTTCTATCATTTCTTTATTTGGGGAATAGAAGAGATAATTTTCTTATGTTTTACTCTCTGCAGCTAGAAAAAAATAAATATATGTATTTTTGCCTGTAAAACCCAGAATTATTTATTAATTCCTTTATTTCAGCCCCAAAGGGGAAGAAATACTGTTGTAGGTGCCAGTGGAGTTAGAGCACATAAATTTGTACTATCTGCATGAAGCAGAGCTAATCTGCATATATTACAGTATTTACATATATCTGTGTAGTAAATAGGAGCAAAAACTATGACCTTAAATATAGTTCATGAAAATGAAGCAATAGAAGACTGAACCATGAACACTATTATGTTAGAGGGCTTAGAAATCTTTGCTCATAGCCTAGGGTCCTCAGTGGGAAGAAGTCACCTGCATGTGGATCTGCTTAAGTTGTAGCACAATTTGGTGGGAAACAGCACAATGTGCACGCATTACTAGATAAACCTAGCCAACTTACAAAACAAAGACTTTCTGTTTCCTGTAATGGAATAATAACAGTTCCTCTTACAGAACAGTGATTTAACAAGATTGATACCACAAATTATACTACTGCATCAAATCCTTAAACTTCAGAAAGTCAAGGAAGGCATTTATGATGGTCTGCTTTCACTTTCACCTTCTTAAACCCATGTTCTCCCTGGCCCAGTTGTATATTTAGGAAGAGAATTAAAAATAGGTCAAAAGAAGAGGTACACAATCTCTTTCAACATGATTCATGCATCTATAGGTATTCATAAAAAACGCCAAATAAGGCATCTGGAGGAGAGTGGACTTTCCTACAGCGTGAATGCCCTAGACTTCAATCATGGTATTATTTTTTTCAGTCCTCATATGAGTTTCTTTGTACCATTTATCAGAGTCTACCTTCATGTCTCTTTTCAAACATCTAATTGGAATCTATCATTGTCTTAAGTTTACCAAACTTCAACTAGTTTCCAAATAAACATTTCTGAAATACTAATTTTTTTTTTCTGGAACACTTTTAAGAACATTTAGAAAAAAAAGATACTTTCTAGTCCAGGCTCTCTAATAAACATATATTATTCATAAAATGTTCTCACCACACTTAGCTATTTTCTTCAGTGATTTCCCATATGATTACTACACTAATACACATGAATTTAAGTCATATGATATGTGTCTATTTTGTCCTTCTTTCATACATGTAAATAATGATTTTGGGGTTGTGCCTTATACTATTAGAGCATCTGAATGAATAATAAAAAATAATTTATCTGGATATTCAGCTCTATAGTGCTTACACTTTATTTGCTTATGCTTATTTGACTTGTTTTTGCATTTTACCTGTAGATTTGATGTTCTTTAATTGCATAGTTAACATAAGTTACCAAAGAGACCTGTTATCTTTCTCCATATATTCTTTTGTTACTGTAAAGTAACTTATTATACAAGTAATTTAGACAGTACAGAATTATGAAAAATAATAAAATTATAGCTTTACTCTTCTAGTCCTATTTGTCTGAGGTAACCAATTCTAAGAATTTGGTAATATACTCTGGAAATATTTAAATAGTACTTTTTCCATTCCTGTTACAGTTCTTAAAATTTGCCCCTATTTGATTTTATTGCATGTTAGTTTTCTTATATGATTTTACTATTTCTTCATGGTCTACTTTGGCAACTTAATCTAGTTTCAACTTTTATATCTTTCCAGTTGATATAAAAGTTTCTGGTATATTTTACCAGATGTGGCATCTACCATTACCTAGTCAAAAATGATAGTACCATTGATTTTCCTTTTTATGTGTAGCGTTAGCTAAAATACTAGATGATGAACTACAGTGACTTCTACCGTGAATGCTCTAGTATAAGTTATTAGAGGCACTTGGTTATAATACCTGCCACAAACAGGTAAATTATACTTTGATCCTTTCCCCCCAAATAACATTTTAGCCTAAATGATCTTACCACAGTTCCAGTTGCACCAGAAGGGTCTATTAAATTACTGTACTTTCCTCTTAAAGAAATCAATACCTATTACCTATAGGTTATATTTAAAAATATGGGACTGTTTGAATTACTATGAATGGGTCTTGGTATCTTGTAAATGTATTTTTAAAAAATAGTATTATAAGGAATCACTCTATGTCGAGCTTATAAATAGGAGAAACTTATAGCTGAGAACCTGAATGAACAACAGGAGAGTCAGCATTTCAACTTTTACATGTTTAACAAAGGATTATAGAATTGTCCCACAAGCATAAGCTAAATCATGAAAATTTACATTTTCCTTCTGTAGGGACAGTTCCTTCTAACATTATCCTCTGAACAACAGCTCATTTTCTTGTGCCAGTATTCTATTCTGTGAACTGCAGCTTGGCAGCAGCCAGGTCTCAAATTTCAACCACATGTATTTCAAAAAATCAAAAGATCCTTATTTGGCACTTTAGTCACATATCTTTAAAAGCAGTGTTTGTGCGTCAGATTTAAAAATAATTGAAACCAGGGGGTTCAGAAAACCAAACTTTACTTCCAAGATGTTTCAACTTCAACTGATTCCAAAAACATTGAAAGCAACAAAATGGAAACGAGAATAGAAACTTCATGCAGACTGCAGTATATTAACTGACAGAGCCAGCAGGAATGGGCTCAAAATGTGTACCCTACCCCCAACCCAAGATGGGGATCCTTGTAATGCCTTGACCCTGTTTGCATGATGGCCTGCCTGAAAACAGTCCTATGGGTTCTGCAAGTCTATGGGTAAGTATGTGGGCCCATGAGATCATTTTCTCTGAGACTGAATGAACTCTTACCCAAAGATGGGAACATATGTTGTTGTTTTGGGTTGGTTATCCAATATTAAAAATCACATTAAGAAGGATATGCATATATATGTCATGGTCAAAATTGACTTTCCATTCCTCAGATTTGCCTTTTCTTTTTCTTTCTTTCTTTTTCTTTTTTTTTTTTTTTTTTTTTTTTGCAGAGATTCCTGCTTCATGTTCTTGTCACAACTTTGAAAAATCCTTTAAGGCTATATGCATGTCCTTGAGAGCAGCATGGTTTGGAGTTCTGTTTCAGTTTTGTGTATTTGTCAGATTGACCTAATCATGTGAAAACAGCACTATATAATTGCCTTAAGATAGGTTCTTTTGAATTTGTTGGTTTTAAGCTGAAAAAAGCCCAGATGACTTGAAAGAGAAAGAAGGACTTGCTGTAAAAAGCAGATAAAAGACATATAGAAGTTAGCAAAGGATTCTTTGTAGATTTATAGCACATGCTTCCCCATTTTGTGCAGTAGGGTAGCAGTAATCTCTCCAGTCTAAAAGAGCAATTACTCTTCTCTCCCTGAGAGAAGCTGAGAAGGAACTTCACTCTGACTGTAGAGGAAATAGGATAATAGAGATGTATAAAAACAGTAAATTGAGAGAAAATTACTCCAGTTTTATGTAAATGTGTTTAACTCTAATGTTACTCATATAAACCTTCTTGTGTATAATTGAGGGGCATAAAATGAGTTAATCAGACAACCCTTTATTTTAGACCACACTGCTAATTTAATAATTGTCTGGTTCTCCCAGATTCCACTCCTTCTGTGTTCCAAGCATTGTTCATATTGTGTGGATTCACCTTTATAGAGAACTCCCTTCATTGTTTCCTGATCAACAAAAAACTCCTCACTAATTCGCCATTTTCTTTTATTCAATCAGGTCCAGTACCTTAGCCTGGAAGTAAGCCTCCTTACAATTTTATATTTGGCCTTCAGATTCCTTCTAGTCTTAAAGTACATAATCCCCTCACCTCTTTCTTGGCCATCTTCACTTGTAGAGTGGAAAAATCTCACTTTTTTTTTTCTTTCTTTTTTTTTTTTAGCAGAACACACTGCAAAGAGAACAGACTTCAGAGTTCAGTAAACCAAAACTGAGACTTAAACTTCATCTACCTCTGAAATCTTGGAAAACCCATTTAGTATTTGTAAAGTATTTCTGTGCTACCTATCTCTAGGGTGATTGTACTTCCAAAAGAGAAAATCCAAAGGAAATGATTTTGAAAAGGAAAACGTGATCTAGCACTACTTTCGAAAGTGTTTCAGAGTACTAATTGCATTTTATTTTCATAATTTTATATTAGAAACTGACTCCATGCTTATACATTTGATGAATCCTAGCCACAGATTATTAGCTGCTGACTTGCATAATTTACTTAATTTCTTTGTGACTCAGTTTTCTCATTCGTAAAATGGAAATTATAATAATAGTGCCCCCCCAATAGTTCTTATGGGAATTTCAATTGAGTTAATTTTTTTTAAGATTTTATTTATTTATTTGACAGAGAGAGCGAGAAAGAGAGACAGTGAGAAAGGGAATACAAGCAGGGGGATTGGGAGTGGGAGAAGCAGGCTTCCCACTGAGCCTGGAGCCTATTGCGGGGGCTCGATCCTAGGATCCTGGGATCATGATCTGAGCTGAAGGCAGATGCTTAACAACTGGGCCACCCAGGTGCCCCCAATTGAGTTAATTCTTGTGAGACGTTTAATCAAGAGTTAATATTTGAAAAGATGCCTAGAAGAGTACCCCTTGTGAAGAGAATGTCATATACGGGTTTGCTGAATACATAAGCACTGCATTAAACAAATTTAAATGGGTTTCTTTATTTCAGGACGTATTTAGCAAACATACACTGTTGTTTTCTAAGAGAGAATATGGTAGAGCTTCTCAAAATTATTTCCTAAGGGAAAATTTCTTTGATGAGTACCTTGGAAAACACGAAGTTTAGCAATAATTATTTATTTTTTTCTTAATAAATGGTTCATTTTATTCCCACTGCCTAGCTTCCTGTTAGGGAGTTATATGTACTTTGGCAAGCCCTATTTAATTTGCATAGTGCTGAAAATAATCTTTAAATTTTTTGAAAAATTTTATTTTGGGGGGCAATTTGATTTTCAATTGAGATACAGCAGAATTGAGTAGAAAATGTAGAGTTCCACACCACAGAGGTGTATTTGTTATGACTGAAGAATCTGCAAGGACACAACATTATTATCCGATGTCCATAGTTTATATAAGGGTTCACTCTTGCTTTTGTATATTCTGTGAATTTCTGACAATGTATAATGACATATAACCACCCTGATAACATCATGTAGAATAGTTTCACTGCCCTAAAAATCTGTGATCTGCCTATTTATCTCTTTATCCCTACTATGTCCTGCAACCATTGAAGTTTTTACTGTTTCCATAGTTGTCACCCTTCTAGAATGTCACATGGTTGGAATTATATAGAATGCAGCTTTCTCAAATTTGCTTCTTTCACGTATGCAACATACTATATGTTTATTTTAATTTTTTATTTTTTATTAGCATATAATGTATTATTTGACCCAGGGGTACAGGTCTCTGAACCGTCAGGCTTACACACTTCACAGTACTCACCATAGCACAGACCTTCCCCAATGTCCATAACCCAACCACCCTCTCCCTACTCCCCTCCCCCTGGCAACCCTATTTATTTTGTGAGATTAAGAGTCTCTTGGGGCGCCTGGGTGGCTCAGTGGGTTAAGCCGCTGCCTTCGGCTCAGGTCATGATCTCAGAGTCCTGGGATCAAGCCCCGCATCGGGCTCTCTGCTCAGCAGGGAGCCTGCTTCCTCCTCTCTCTCTGCCTGCCTCTCTGCCTGCTTGTAATCTCTCTGTCAAATAAATAAATAAAAATCTTAAAAAAAAAAAAAGAGTCTCTTATGCTTTGTCTCCCTCCTGATTCCATCTTGTTTCATTTTTTCCTTCCCTACTCCCCAACCCCCCCACATTGCCTCTCAAATTCTTCATATCAGGGAGATCATATGATAATTGTCTTTCTCTGATTGGCTTATTTCACTCAGCATAATACCCTCTAGTTCCATTCATGTCATTGCAAATGGTAAGATTTCATTTCTTTTGATGACTGCATCGTATTCCATTGTATATATATATACCACATCTTCTTTATCCATTCATCTGTTGATGGACATCTAGGTTCTTTCCATAGTTTGGCTATTGTAGACATTGCTGCTATAAACATTTGGGTACATGTGGCCCTTTGGATCACTACATTTGTATCTTTAGGGTAAATACCCAGTAGTGGGATTGCTGGGTTGTAGGGTAGCTCTAGTTTCAACTTTTTGAGGAACCTCCATGCTGTTTTCCAGAGTGGTTGCACCAGCTTGCATTCCCACCAACCATGTAGGAGGGTTCCCTTTTCTCTGCATCCTTGCCAGCATCTATTGTTTCCTGGCTTAATTTTAGCCATTCTGACTGGTGTGAGGTGATATCTCATTATGGTTTTGATTTGTATTTCCCTGATGCTGAATGATGCGGAGTACTTTTTCATGTGTCTGTTGGCCATCTGGATGTCTTTTTTGCAGAAATGTCTCTTCATGTCCTCTGCCCATTTCTTGATTGGATTATTTGTTCTTTGGGTGTTGAGTTTGATAAGTTCTTTATAGATTTTGGATACTAGCATTTTATCTGATATGTCCTTTGTAAATATCTTCTCCCATTCTGTCAGTTGTCTTTTGGTTTTGTTAACTGTTTCCTTTGCTGTGCAAAAGCTTTTGATCTTGATGAAGTCCCAATAGTTCATTTTTGCCCTTGCTTCCCTTGCCTTTGGTGATGTTTCTAGGAAGAATTGCTGTGGCTGAGGTCAAAGAGGTTCCTGCCTGTGTTCTCCTCAAAGATTTTGATGGATTCCTGTCTCACATTGTGGTCTTTCATCCATTTGGAGTTTATTTTTGTGTGTGGAGTAAGGAAATGGTCCAGTTTCATTTCTGTACATGTGACTGTCCAATTTTCCCAACACCGTTTGTTGAAGAGACTGTCTTTTCCATTGGACATTCTTTCCTGCTTTGTCAAAGGTTAGTTGACCATAGAGTTGAGGGTCTATTTCTGGGCTCTCTATTCTGTTCCATTGATCTATGTGTCTGTTTTTGGTACTATTCTTTTGAATTTATTTTTAACAACTGTTACCCAACAGGATAAAGCAAAACCAAAAAAAAAAAAAAAAAAAAAACAACAAAAAACCTGAAAACAAACCTGAAATATATTGGATGAGTTCAGCCTTTATTTATATTTATTTATTTATTTGGTTATCTTTTGAAATATTCATAAGTACCCTTTGCTTAAACTAATAAATCATCTGGCTACTGCAAACATTAGGACCATTTGTCATCCTTGCACATAGGTTTTCTTCCTGGTATCTTTATAGGTTTATAACAAAATGAACTTATGGAATTTATTCAATTTTGTTAGTGAAATATGTTAGCCAATAAATAGGGTCCGGAAAATTCCCTATGTCATAAATGTTTTTATTGTAGTCTTTTATCATTTGATTTATCAAGTTAGGAGGAACCAGTCTAATAAAGTAATGGGGCTTAAAAGAATAATGCTGTTTTTCTTTAAGAGTAAACTGAACTTTGAAATTGTATCTTGATTGAAAAAAATGTGAATAGACCTACTTAAAGTCTGATCTAGAAAGGACAGATTCTTTATAAGTCTAAAAGTTGTACAGAATCAAACATTCAACAAAAGCCTAATCCAGAAAGAAAGAAAGAAAGAGAGGAGAAAGAAAGAGAGTTTAGTTTATTTTTCTTATTTTTGTGCACATCTTGGATATCACATATACCTTTGACAGATATTTATTTCTATGTAACTATATCTAAAGACAAAACATGTTGTTGACCACACCCTCCACCTATATTTTTGTATTCATTCATGACTTCTTTTTAATATGAACTGATACATGTATACCTATTTATTAAGAGAAATATAATATTGAATAATATATAGCATACAACAGATATCATTAAAATAGCACTTCCCAAGGGGAGATAAATATATTATTGATAGAACATGAAACTAATATTAGGGGTAGCCACAAGAACAATCTTTTTATTTTTTAACTGTTTTATGTGAATTAGAAAAATACATTCAAATCTTGATTTCAGGAGAGACAGAAGGATATCTTTAAAAAGTAGAACATTATGGGGGTCTGGGTGGCTCAGTTGGTTAAGCATCTGACTCCTGACTTTGGCTCAGGTCATGATCTTAGGGTCTTGGGCTCCAGCCTGGAGTTGGGCTCCACCCTCAGCAGGGAGTTGGGCTCCACCCTCAACAGGGAGTCTGCTTCTTTTTTCTCTCCCTCTGCCCCTCCCCCTGGTCACAAGGGCTCTCCCTCTCTCTCTAAAATAAATAAGTCTTTAAAAAAAGTAGACCATTAGAAAGAAACATGCTATGTTATTGATGATAAGATTGTGTGATGGTATGACAAAATGATAAAGATAAGTGAAGTATGGAAGTTTTGGAAATAGTGCATTATATGAGTCAATATGAGCATTATAATAAGATTTTATTATATATATATGACTAATTTCAGTAACCTATCTTCCTAGTGTTACTTTATTATAATTTAATTCACAAAAGATGATTGATGTCTATTAGCTTAGGTCAGGTTCAGGTAAGACAAACTTATGGCTATTATACGAAGCAAAAAACCCAAAAACCACAAAGTTGCATTTATTCACTAAAACAATTTTAGTGGAAGTGCTTTGCAACCTCAAACTGTTGTACACAAAAAAGGAATTAAGACACATACTAATGACTTACAGAGCTTATGTATGACTGAACCCTTTAATTCTGTAGTGACTGATCTCTCCCCTCTAGTTTCCTCTGAAATGAAACCATTTGCCTTAATGCTGCCGAATCTCAGGGTTAACTTTTTAAAAAAGACCTTTATGATCAATGCATTAAGCATAAATTATTGCAAAAAATAGGAATAGTAGAGAGCATGGAAGAAAATGTATACTTGTAAAAGACTGTTGTGTGAATAATATATATGATTAAAGCCAATGTATTCTATCCCTAAACATCTTTTTCCTCCATCCAATTTCAGAATTGTTTTGCTAAAAGTATACCACAAAATTATTAAGACTGTATCTATGTTCCAAAGCTTGACAGTTTTAGGGTATGGGTTATATAGCGAAGGTGGGTAGGTACTGATGAGATTCAGATTTTTCACATTGCCTTTCTCTTTTAAAGTTGTATTTTCTTGGATTCTTGTTTCTTTTTTTAAAATAAATTTGATAAATACATTTTTCTTAACTTTTTAAAAAAAAGATTTATTTATTTATTTTAGAGAGAGAGAGTGAGGGTACACACACGAACATAGAGGGGAGGGGCAGAAGGAGAGAGTCCCTTGATCCTGAGATCATGACCTGAGCTGAAACCAAGAGTGGGTCACTCAACTGACTGTGCCATCCAGGCACCACTTAATTTTTTCTTGACAAATTAAAAAAAAGTTTTTTTAAGTCCAATAGGGGGCTTGAACTTACAAGCCTGAGACCAAGACCCTGAGACCAAGACCCTAGCTGAGATCAAAAGTCAGAAGCTTAACCAACTGAACCACCCAAGTGCCTGATAAATATATTTTTAAGTACCATTCAAGAAAAGATGGCAGATACATTTTCTTAGCCCTTGATTTATGCACATTTCTTTATTCTGTCTTCCAGTTGATTTCAGTTTGTTGGGTATAGAATTCTAGGTTCAAATCACTTTCCTTTAAACAATGAAATTGTTGCTTAATTATCTTTTAGCACTTTTCTTGTGAGAAAACTGATACTGATGTAGCAGAACAATACTTTTATATTATTAAACTAATGCATCTCTGCTCTGGGTAATCCCTGTTCCTTTTTCTCTGATGGCTCAATAATCAATGAGATCCAATTCAATGGGAGAGCAATTCAGTCTAGAAAATAGTGATCTGGGGCGCCTGGGTGGCTCAGTGGGTTAAGCCTCTGCCTTCAGCTCAGGTCATGATCCCAGGGTCCTGGGATCGAGCCCCGCATCGGACTCTCTGCTCCGCAGGGAGCCTGACTCCACCTCTCTCTCTCTACCTGCCTCTCTGCCTACTTGTGATCTCTGTCTGTCAAACAAATAAATAAAATCTTTAAAAAAAATAAAAATAAAAATAAAAATAAAAAATAGAAAATAGTGATCTTTGCTCAGTTCAAATTATACTTTCTCAATGTATGATAAAACATTTATTTTGAAAGCCTTATGATGAAAAAAGGCTTTCTAAATTCTAAGTTTTTATTTATATAACCAGAGTAAGTTTTTTTTATTTTAGAGCTTAGAATTTAAGGATAAACTATAGTGAAAAATAATGTGTTTTAAGATAATATCCTCTTTGATTGGAAGTGTAAATTCATTTGAGTTTTAGAAGACTGGGTAAAGGGTAAAAACAAAATAAGAACGAGAAGGGGAGAGGAGAAGAGACATATCCTTGATCACATGTTGGTACATTAAATTTTTGCATATTGAATTTTATGCTTGTTTTCTACAACATAGCATAGAAACAACAGAATAGTCTCAGTAATAAAAGTGTCCTGATAGAAGGACCTGAGCTATCACTCCAAGTTGTTTAGGCCTGTGTGTGGTTGGTTGGGCATAACACAGTTTTGGTGCACTTTGCAGGAACAGGAAAGGAGTGTTGAGAGAATCCAATTGTTTTTGAAGGATGAAGCACTAATAAAGGAGCTGCAGAGTATGAGTACAGGAGAGACCATGGACTTGAATAGGGGCACTAGTATAGGACTTGTGATGACTGACCAATCAAGCTTTGTCTCCATATGTACCAACAGGAGGGCTCATGGCCTATGGCAAGAAACATCTCAGAAAGGTCAGAGCATCCAGAATATAGAATATGGAGCAGATGCTACATACTTCCTTCTACCTAAGAATCCTGTAGCAGCTCACCTAACAATAAGAGAATAGTCAGCTCAAATTGGCTTAAAATAATGAAGGAACTTATCAGTATGACTTGAAGTCTCCAGGTAGGTGGGCTTCAGTGTGGTTTCTGGTCTCTTTTACCATGATGCTCCTCATTCTATTCTGTGCATTGACTTGTTTCCGAGGCTAGCACCTACATGGCTACAGACTCTCTGGGCCTTCTGTCCATGTTGGCTAATGGCCAGATAAAGAGAGCAGCCACCTTTTTCTTGTCTCTTTCTTAATAACAAGGCTACATGTCCTAAAATTTTATGTGTCTAAATTTTTATATGCTCATATTTGACACTGTCCTTGAACCAATGGGTTACCATAAACTGACAGGGAATGATACTGAGTTTCTTGTGTTGGATTAATCCATTCAGGACTGCTCCACAATACAAAAGAACTATTGATGTGAGAACCACAGTTGATTCCAGTACCTGATTATATATTGGAAAGAAGATGGCTTAGTGGAAAGAATGCTTGGGAACTAGAAAACGCCTGATAGTTTATTTGTAACTAAAATGATGGAATATTGTCCACAAAGTGACTCACTTAAAGCTGTTTGACCTTTAAGTGCATGTGTAAGTTTTCACATTCCCAAAACTTCCATCCAGTGTACATTACTGGGAATCCAAAATTCCTCTTTATTATTCCCCCTGCATTTGAATTTTACTATGCAGATTTTGATTTGGTTACTCTAGTTTTACTTTTGTGCCTTTGTATGTGATACTTTTTCTTTCTCTGGAAACTCTTAAGATCTTTTATTTTTCCTTAGAATTCTGAAATTTCACAAAGATGCATCTAGGCCTAGATATTTTATTAATTTTGCACATGGTACTCACTGGGTACCCTTTTGAAATTGTTTCATGTTTTTATATGAACATGTATAACATCTTTTTCTCTAATTCCTTTTCATGGATTTATTTTTAGTTGGGATTGACCCTTTTAGATTGATCTTCTATGTTGTATATTTTCTCTCATATTTCTCATCTCTTTTTTAATATATTGAGACATTTAATGCATTTTACATGATAGACTTTCTACTAAATTGTTTAGCAGTTACATATTTTAATTTCCTGAAATTCTTTGTTTTCTTTTTGTTTCTTTTTCATAACTTCCTGATCCTGCTTTTCAAATGGAATTTTTTTCTTATATCTCTATAACAAATCTCTTAAGGAATTTTTTTTAAGATTTTATTAATTTATTTGTTGGAGAGAAAGCACAAGCAGGCAGAGTGGCAGGCAGAGGCAGAGAGAGAAGCAGGCTTCCTGCTGGACAAGGAGCCTGATGTGGGACTTGATTCCAGGACCATGGGATCATGACCTGAGCCAAAGGCCGATGCTTACCAACTGAGCCACCCAGGGGTCCCTGTTAAGGAATTTTTAAACGTTTTCTTTTTTTTTTTTTCCCTGAATTATACTGATTCTCTTGAGATCAATATTTTGTTTTGTTTTGTTTTTTTACTTCATATTTCAAACCATCCTCATGTTTGAAGATCCTAGTTGTCCTTTTATACTGAAAGTTGAAGAACCGAACTGATTTTTTTTTTTTTTTCTAGGTAGCTCTGGAATTCCTCTGCTCTTTTCTTGATAGGACACCTGAGGAAGAAGAATCATTGGTGAGGAATCTTATGTTCCTGGGTGAATTCAGTCCATGGTTAGGTTCTATTTTAAATGAGAGGATGGGATGCTAACTTTAAGGTTGTGGGCCCTACATACAACTCTGGAGTAACATGCCATTTCTAAAAGCCAGAGGTTCCTCCATGTTAAAAAAAAAAAATTATAGAAAAGATACTCTTTTTTTTTTTTTAACCTGGGGATAAATACTGTTTTGTCTGCTGCTTAAATAATGAAATGAGACTGAACCAACAGTTTCTTATATGTTCAGCCAGTCCTACTCTCGACATCCCTCCATCATATTAGCTGACAGTGAGGTGGGATCTACTCCAGGGTTATAAGGATATAGACTCATCTCAGATACAGCACCTCTCAGCATATCCTGGGACACAGTTTTCCTTCTCTCTGTGTTGTTAGAAGGCACCCATTTATTTATTTGCTTTGTTCCAAGAATATATTGAGATTTCATATTCACTTAATGACTCTCCTTCACATTTTCCTGTCTGACTTTTTGCAGTTGTATACTGTCTATCCATGGAAACTTAAGAGGCTGACAAGTACACTAAATGTAACAGGTGTTTATTGTTCTTCATTCTTGTGCCATATCTTATTCCATATACAAGGGACTGAACTTAATTATGTGTTTACTTCTAAAATATGTCTTAGCCTCAAAAAGCTTACAATAGGTGGGGAGGGTGATGGGTGGAGAGATCAGGGAATAGTTTCTTTAAACAAAAAAATACTAGAAGGAATAACAAGTGATCTGAAAGTGGAAATAAAAAATGCTTCAAAGTTACCGAACATGCGCAGAGGAGTTCTGTTTAGAACACAAGCCATTTAAATTAAGAAAGGAGGGGCACCTGGGTGGCTGAGTGGGTTAAGCCTCTGCCTTTGGCTCAGGTCGTAATCTCAGGGTTTTGGGATTGAGCATGGCATAGGGCTCTCTGCTCAGCGGGGAGCCTGCTTCTCCCCCCCGCCCCCGCCTGCCTCTCTGCCTACTTGTGATCTCTCTCTCTCTGTCAAATAAATAAATAAAATCTTAAAAAAAAAGAAAGGAAGGAAAGATGACTAAGAGACAGCTAGATTAAAATGGGATTCGGTGGCAAAGAGGGTGAACTACGGTGAGCTGCCAGCAGCAGCAGAGGATAAAGAGTTAACTGTATGTGGGGAGAAATAGAAAAAAATCAGTTGGCAGGGCCATGAGTGCATGTGACTAGAGAGGGAAAGGGTCCTGCTGATGCAGTCATTCTTGTTAAATGTTCTGTCATTCCAAGAGTAATAGAAAGCTTCTGAAAGTTTAAAATCTGTGGAGAAACAAGAAGCACTTTTGAAAACTCACATTGCTGTCATGAAGAATGAGTTGAAGGGAAAAAAGCCTGGATATAAAGAGGTCAGTTAGGGAAACTTTAGGAGGTTCATGTGGGAGCCCTGGTCTAGTGTCTCGGCAGTGGTGATGAAACCAAATGGAAGGATGTGATAGGTACTTAGGGGAAGACTCAATGGAGCTTAGTGATTTGGGGGGTTTGAGGAATGAGGAGAAGGAAGGACTTAAAGATGGTCCTCATTCAGGCTGTGCCATCTGAGTCTAGAGTGAAACCTGGAATTAGGGACAGGTGTGTAGGGAAAGTGTGATTGCTTATGATTTGTTCCGTGTGGGATGTGTTGAACCCAGTTGAACCAAGAGTCAGTAGTAAAGAGAAAGAAAAGCTGATAAAAATTACTGAGGTGTGGGGGTCAGTTCCAGTGCCATTGGTGTTAAATTCTTACCTGGGTTTCCCCTTCACATGGAAAGCGGAAACATTTTATTTATTTATTTATTTATTTTATCAAGGATCAAAAATTATCTGGGCTACTCTAACTAAACTCATAATGTGAATAAAGTACTCTATATAAATTAGAGAAACAACTTGTTTTAATATACTTAAAAAATAAATGAATTAATAAAAAGCATTGCTATTTTGAATTCAAGAAATATGGGATGATAAAGAAGTAGATGGATAGTAGGGCTTTTAAAAAGGCACGTTAGGCCCAGTTTATTTGAGGTTTTCTTAAATAGTTCCCAGGAAATCATGGACCATTTATTTCTTTATATACAGATCTAGATCTGTCTATATACCTATCTGAAATATAGAATAATCAGGTCTTCTTAAGGTAATTGAGAGAACTGGAAAACCTAGAGTAAAAAAATTAAGGAGTAAAAAAGGACAATAAGAAAAACTTTCATAAGGTACAAACCATGTTCCAGATCCTGTTCTATGTGTTTCCCACATATGAAATTCATTAATCCTCATACAGTAAGGTAGGTGGGGTTATTATCCCATTTCACTATAGAGTATACCAAAGCATAAAGTAATTTAAAAACTTTCTAATTTCACACACTTAAGAATTTGTGGTATTAGGATCTCAACCTGGAAAGGTTGGCTCTGGAGCCCACCCACTCATTTCTCACATTATATTGACTTTATGTAAATACTATATATCTATATATGATATAGTCATAAACAGAATATATGAAACTGGGTAATATATCCCAGATCTATACCTAATAGAACCACTGGGTAGTCAAATGCTTGACTGAATGTGCAGGTACTTTTATTAATACATTGCAAAAATTAATTTAACTAATATATATGGCTTTGTCTGTGTTATAAGTGTATATGTATCTAGGGTAGCACACACTGAGTTGTGAATAATGATGGATGGAATGGGAAACCCACTAAACTTCTGTGTACATATTGCATTTCTCTGATGAAGAAAGAGGGGAAAATAATTTAATGATTGGTTAGAGAATTTGCAGGACAGGCCAAGAAAGTGACATAATTGTGTTCTCAGAGTCCCTAGATATAGCAAGATATAGAAGTAGAGTGACTTTAGAGTGACAGAATAAGTAAGAGAAATTTTAAAAATTATTATTTGTATGTTTAGGATTTTCCCATGTAAGTTGCTCATAATATAGGCATTGCTAAGCACAGCTATGCCTGTTTTTATTTTAATCCCTTTAATATGATTTAATGTGAATAAAATAAAAATTTGTCTAAATAAATATGCATAGTCCAATTTTGACTTAACAACTACAGAAAATTTCAGTTGAAAATATTCTTGTGCATACTTTTTTCAGTGCATATTTTTAAGAGAAATGTAAAGTCATTTAAAGCTGCCTGTGGCTATTTTGAAAGTATGAAGATAAATAAGGATTTAATTTTCTCACTCGAATGCTTTCCTAATTTGATGAACATGCTGAAAAAATAGAAATGACAGCCATTTAAATGATCTTCCAGAGAAGCTTAAAGGGGGCCTCACGATCTCATTTTTTCTTAAAGGCAGTTCTGTGTGTGTGTGCCCAGGCATACATGCATTTTGTAATTAAAATTAAAGCTTTAAAACACTGTGTTAGATTCAGTCATCCCATAGCTGTGAAGAAGATGATAAACCAACTCGGGGCTCCTGGGAATATTTAAGAAGGGGGCATAATTCATGCCCTCAGAAGACAAAATCTATTTATGTAGAAGTATAACAAGAGATGAGTCATGAGCATAAAAATATCATAAATGGAAAAAAAAAATCTAGACTCTAGTAGGGGCAGAGGATTGACCTAAAAGAATTGGGTGTACTCGAGTATCACTTATGTTTCTAATAGACTTTTGTTGTTGACTTAAAATCAATGACAGGAAATAAAAAAGATTGAAATGAAATATCACATCACCCACATGTGACTCACAGCAAATAGCAAACAGGACAGACATTCGTCAGAGCTAAACAACTCCCTGATACTTGTTATTTAGGTAGTATGCTGTTACCAGTTGAGGGGTTTTCTAAAATGAAAGTACTAACATTAATTTTAATAATTACAGCCAGTTTTAATTACCATAGATATCCAAAAGGACTTATATTATTATTTTGGATGGTACTGTGAAGTCTCAATCTCCTACCCAGAAAATTTGTGTATGTATGAATGGATATGCACAATTGTTTTGGGAGACAACATATTAACAATTTATTCTCATGCCATTTGTTTAGTGGCTAGTTGTCTATGTGCAGCTGGATAGCTTATTCCTGGTTTATATAAATAGTAGAACCACAAGATAGAACATCACATGCCAATTGAATTGTTCATGTGCTTTCACAGATGCGCCACAAAAAACAAGTTGACTAAAACACTTTTCATGTAGTTACTTAGTGTGGTAATATAGGCACTATTAGGTCAAATTATATTTAAATTTATTGTCTGGAATTATTTTTCAACTTTGAGTTGCATGAAGTAGCATAGGGATCTAGTCAATGTATTCAAACCTGAAGGCTTGCTCTAACAATTTGATTTAAAAGCCTCACTCAGGAGATGATTTCTTTCACTTTTTACTAAGCTTTCTATTTCCAAATTTTATCCATTCATCATTTTTTGAGAACTTGGGGATACAAATCATTAGACATAGTTGTTACTTTCAGTATTCTTACAGTCAAGTGAAATAGTAAAATAGTGAAGCTATTTTCACCTAGTATATCTCGAGCCATGGTTTTCTTTTAAATTAGGAGAGTTATTTTCTTCCTTGCACATGTTTAGTCTTTTCCTGCTGCTGAGTTATAAAAATTAATTAAAAAATCTTGCAATTGTTAAACTAAATGCGCATTGGTGCCTTTTGAACACACGTACAAGAATGGGTCAACTCCAACAAATAAACTGGCAATAAACAAGTAAGTAAATAAAAGGACTAGTTAAAAGGTACTTCAGGTGCTAACATGCTCAGAGGGATTACTGGAAATTGAAACTCATGGAGCCGAGTCAGGCAGCTTGGGGGATTCAGCACCGGGACTTTAGCTGAGCTTCTGTCTCCATCCACAGTCTGAAAACGATAGTCTGCATGGCATACACCAAACACCGAGCACCATTGCCTGTTTTGCACAGCCTGCAATGTAAGAAGGGTTTATTTCATTTGTTTTATATTTTTGAATGGTTGAAAAAGATAAATAGAATACTATACTATTTTGTGGCACATAAAACCTATGTAAAATTTAAATTTCAGTGTCCGTAAATAAAGTGTTATTGAAACATAGTCCCACCCATTTATTTATGTATTGTCTATGGCTGCTTTCGCTCCACAAAGAATTGTAGTGACAGTCACCCTGTTGCCTGCAAAACTGAAAATATTTGCTATCTGGGCCTTTACACGAAAATTTTGCTGACCCCTGAGCTAGGGAACTGACTTAGCACTATTTTATAATAACTCTCAGTGGTACTGTCTCCACTCATTTCAGATAACTAGAAGAAAGAGTCTGAGAAACTCAAATAAACTTGGATCAAGCTTTCATCCTCTGACCTGTGATCACAGGTTGGGGGATCGGTTTATAATTGAACAGGCTTTGTGTTTTTTGTGTCTAAAGGAGTGGAATCTGTTAAAACAGAAGAGAGGACCAGTGAGGAAAACCTCCCGGCAAACAAAAGCAATGGCCATTTCAACACAACAATCAAATTATCATTGCTATCTTTTCTCTAATTCCTTCATTAATGCAGCTTATATTTCAATAAATAAGCACTTACTATGTATCTATTTTTATGTTCCTTTTATTGACTCATGCACCAGATAGATAGACATAGAAACAGTTACTACATTTAAGAATCTCATAGTCCTAAGAGGAAGACAGTTATTCAAAAGGTGAAATAAAAGACTATGTTTTAGATATTGCAAAAGAGATATAAACCAAATGGAAGAATAACAAAGAGAAAGGAAAAAAAAAAAACAAACGTAGTTTGCCTTAGAACTTTAGGAATGTTATAAGGAACACATGAATTTTGAACTGCATCTTTAAGGATGATGATCCAATTATTTATTATTATAAAACAAACCTAAAACTTAATGGTTTAAAACAACAATCATTTATTTTGCTCATTAATCTGTATTATGTGTGGTGTTTGGTAGAAATGAAAAATATTTGCTCTATTGGATAACTTAACTAGTGACTAGAATACCTCCTTTCAAGGTGACTCCCTCACTATCTGGCTAGTTGGTGGTGGCTGTTGACTGAGAGGTGCTTGGGTCTTCTACAGAATAGCCTCTCCACAGGCTGCTTGGGATTCCTCACAGCATGGAAGGGTAGGTTCCAAGAGCTCAGGAAGGTCTCAAGCAAACAAAGTGAAGATATATTTCATTTTTTTTTCTCAACTAGCCTTGCATTTCACGTTGTGTTACAGTGTTATGCTCTATTGGCTGAGCCAATCACGAAGTCCCCCACTCAGGTTCAAGAGGAGTCATACACATAGACAAGAGTCTTCAGAGAGAGACTAAAAAAATACATTAAGTACTTTTCACATAGCATTTGATTTTTTCTTTTGAATAACTATCTTCATGCAGCTATAATAGCAAACCTACAGAAGTATTTGACTAATAGGACTATATTATCAGTTTTGTTTATAAGCAATAACTCCCCTTATATTGTTTAGTTATATCCATGTATTTAGGGGTATAAGCATGAATATAAATATAACCATATTTACAACATGAACTTCTACTAATATACTGTACTTATACCACTTTATTGTAACTTCACTTTATTATTATTTTTTCAAGTTATCACAGGCTGAATGTATGGCTAACTTGGAATTTTTGGTGACCAAATGGAAATACTTCTTGTTAAATACATAAACCACAAATCACAAACCTGAAGTTTCAAATTTTGCAAGTAAAGCATGTGGCTGTTTATCACCAGCTTTGGTCTAAGAGTTTTCAGTTTTCAGAAAACTCCTGCTCCTTGTATATCTATTATTTTGACAGGTTCATTAATATAGTTTTAGCACTTGATCATAATTTTGAACTCTGTGCTTTTTGTTTAAACTCAACATTTTTTTAAACTTCTTTTTTGGTAACTTTTCTTGTACCATATAGCTTGTAACTAAAATTTGAATATTCAAGTGTTCCTAGGGTTAACTGAGTTTAATTGCTATGTAACAAATTACCACAGACAAATTACCACAGACTGTCTAAGAGAAGAGATCCCTGTGTGTGGAGTTAGTTACTTTATTAGCTACTACTTTCATAGGTCAGAAGTCTGGGCACAGTGTACTCCAGGTTTTACAAAGCTGAAACCAAGATGTTGGCTAGCACTGAAACGCATCTGGAACTCTTCCGAGATAAAACAGTTGTGGTAGAATTCAGGTCCTTGTGGTTGTAGGACTGAGTTCCCAATTTCCTTTTATACATCAGCCAGAATCACTTTCAACTCCCTAGAGTCTGACTGTATTTCTTGTCATGTGACTTCCCTCTGTTTTACAAGGAATGGAAAATCTCCCTTGTATCATATTCTTGTCACACTTTAAATCTCTTTTTCAGGAAGAGCTCCGTCCCTTTCAAGGGCTCACTTGATTAAGTTGGATCCATCCGAGACAGTCTCTCTCTCATAAAGCCAAATGTACCATACAACATAACCTAATCATGACAGTGAAATCTATCAAAGCCACAGTTCCTGATGGGCAGGAATCTTGGTAACAAATGTTCAAAATGGGACACTTTTGAAACGAAGAGGACACTATTACTTTGTTAATGATTACACTGAGACAATAGGTAGAAACAGTGATGTCTTAGGAAAAATATGGTTGTGTTTATACTTAATTATTTCCTTTCTTTTCATCTTTCATTAACTCTAAAGTCCACATGTTTACTTTCTACTTTTTTAAAATTTTCTTTTATTTTCAAATTTATTACTTAGTTTTTAAAAATACACAAAAGAGTGCATGCAACAAGTTATGAAACACAAAAATTCTAGAACCATGAATCCAACATTCAACCAAGATTTTATTTTTTTTTAAGTTTATTTATTTAGGTAATCTCCACACCCAACTTGGGGCTCAAATCCACAATCCTGAGATCAAGAGTCATCCTCTTCTCCTACTGAGCCATCCAGGTGCCCCTCAACTTAAGATTTTGAACTCATCAGGATCATTGTGTCTGGTTTTGGTCTTCTCTGTGGTCCCATTGTCCTGCTCTTCCTGTTTGTCCCACCATTATCTCTAGCTTCTGCTAGATCTTGGTTGTTATCACATTAGATCTGAACTTTGACTGTCTAAGAGAAGAGACCCCTGTGTGTGGAGTTATCAGAGGGAAAAATCACCAAGGTACAGAATAGTTCCCTATGTTTATTGTGGTAGCTTATAGTTAGCATGGTGCTGACTCCCTAAACCCTTCAAAGTAGAAAAGTCATCATCCTTTGGAGTCACCTACAATAGTGTACCTTTGTGACTTAATGTATTTAGTTTATTATTCCTGGACATTTGCCACTTGGAGGTGAACCTTATTGACCAGGTACGTTCATCTCAATGCTCTTGTCACCAATCAGGGTCCTCTAATTTTCCTTCTCAGTAATCCTTTCCCCACCTGATCCTTGCACAATCATCTATCTTTTACAGATTCTGCTTTCTGTGAAATTGTGTCCACTAAATTCCTAGAAGAGTTCTTCTAGGAATTTGAATTTAACTATTTTGAACTGCAAATACCTGGATGCTTCCCATATGGCAAATTCATTGGCATCATATTGTACAACATCATTGAAATGTTTGCCCTAGTGACATCAGCAATACCCCCCCCCTTTTTTTAAATCCTCACATTTCTTTAGTTTGCAGTCTTACTGTGTTAACAAGTTAGTTTGAATCCTGACTTCAACTGGCCATCTCTGTCTGCTCTCATCTCTAAAACCCAATAAAATCATAAAGTACTTTGCATTGATAATACTGTATTTTTCCAGTGTCAAAGATGAGTTCTACCCCCTATATTTCCAAGGAGTCATTTTTAAAGACACAAAACATTAATATCTAATTTGTCAGGACTAATTCCTAGAATTTCAGACTTCCATTTTCATAGCCAGTACCAATTGATTGCAATGTGCAATCTCAGTTCTACTTCTGCCATAAGGATAAATTCTGGCTTTAAAAGGAAGAGTTGAAGTAGTTTTTGCTCAATTCTATTTGACTGAACATAAAACTTTCCTTCTTGTCCCTGTCTGACACTTGCACAGTTCTCATTATTGCTGTTTTGCCTTGTCCTGGCTAACCAAACATTCTTTCTATTCAAATCCTCGCCTAGATGTGTGCCTTAATGGGACTGGGCCTTGCCTACTTTATATATGACCTTTTCTTGCTCTTGACAATATAGCCTGGGATCTGTAACTTGGTGGTACAGTATCCAGACACTAGCACCAATCTTCTTCCATTCAGGGCACTCTTTGATCCTGACCTCTGTATGGCAACTGCCCTTAAAAATTTTTTTTTTCTCCATTTTCCAGGATGTGTGGCTCAATCTCTGCCTTCCCATTCCTGCCTATTGCCGCTGCATGCCTGTTATAGACCTCTGGCTCTCTCTAGAGAACTGGACAGAGTCTGCTTGTGACTCCCATTTGATATGGGAGCCATATCAAATGGTGTGAATAATATTAAGTTTTATATGTCAGTAAGGTGAGTCAACAAACATTTATTATGTATCTATCATGAATCAGGCATTGTCCTAGACAATAATTTTCAGTGAATTCAATCCCAAAGTCCCTTCCCATGGTTTGTCTTCCTTTGACTAAAAGTCTCAACCTTGCCTGCACTTCTGTGCTGTTTTCAGACAGTTTCTTTAATCAAGTTTTAATTTCTTTACCTTCACTGATTATTCCTAAAGAAAATATACTCCTTATCTGAGATCTGATTAATAAACTCGTCAAAATCATCACAATATGATTTAGATGATTAATACTAACCTTATGATAAAGCTAACTACAGTACTTGGCAAAATGTTATTATAACCTGCTATTAATCTTGTGTTTTCTTTGAATTCACATGACATTAATGGGTTCCATCACATAGCGCTTGCTAAACAGCTGCTTTCATCCCTTTGAAGTGCAGCTTCCTGAAGGTGCTCTTCATGGTCCTCTTTCCCTTGCAAAAGTCTCTTAGATGTTCTTACTTTCACTCTTCTTTCTTTTGTTTCATCCTGTAGTTTTGCAAATGATGAAGGAGCTAGACCTACAGACACGATTTTCTTTTTTCACCTTACTTTGCTCTCTTTCTTTAGGCTTCATTTTTATTATTGTGTTCCACTTCTTTATCTTCATTCTGTAATTCCACCCCTCGATGGTCCTGATTATAGATGATAGCTGAGACTCACCAGACTCATGGCAGAAGCAAGCGGAACACAGTTGAAGTTGTGTTTTTCCTAACTCCCACAGGCCAGTTCCTCCAGATGTTCTCACTGCTCTCCCTGCCCCACTGGTCCTGCCTGCTTGTGTCTCCGTGCCACACTTCCCATGCTCTGCTTTCTCTGCCTCTGAACAGCGTGTGGGAGTTACTGCAGCAAGTTCTGTAACCTCTCAGTGTCATCCTTCTCAGTTTTTCAGATGTGAAAACCATCCTCTCTCCCTTGAAGCAATCCCTCTACAGGTAAAAATCATTTGAATATGCCGTCATCTCATGTACACATGTTATTCCTCAAAAGCTTTGCTTACCAAGATGATGAAATTGGGGCATAGATAGATTAAAAGACTTTCAAATAGTCACAAGGCAGTTAAATGTTAAAAGTTGAGCCTATAGCTAGGTCTCTTGACTTGTAAACTCAAAAAATATGGAATAAATTGGGTGTTTAGAATATCTGTATCCATATGGTATAGTTTATTCTCAGCCAAACTACTAATTTGTAAACATGCCAATCTGCTATTATTATGTTGGACTTAAATTTGTCATTAGGAAGGACATGGCAATTTTAAATAAAAAGATTTCAGGGGGCACCTGGGTGGCTCAGTGGGTTAAGCTGCTGCCTTCAACTCAGGTCATGATCTCAGGGTCCTGGGATCCAGTCCCGTATCAGGCTCTCTGCTCAGCAGGAAGCCTGCTTCCCTCTCTCTCTCTCTGCCTACTTGTGATATCTCTCTGTCAAATAAATGAACAAAATCTTAAAAAAAAAAGATTTCAGTTATTTTTTGAGGACCAGACCAAAAGTTGAAATAGAAAGATCTTGGAATTTGTCTTTATACATTTGCTGGCTTGAATGTGGACTTTGAGGGAACTTGAAGTTTAGTTTTATAAGCCTTGTAAGAGTGTATTGCTTATAAAAGAGGGGTGCATGTGATATGATGAGCACTGGGTGTTATACACAACTTCCAAATCATTGAACATTAAGTAAAAAACTAATGATGTATTATTTGTTGGCTAATTGAATTTAAATAAAAAAATAAATGCCCATTTACACAAATTAAAAAAAAAGAGGGTCTCTTGTTTCTTTTCACCTAAGAAAAGTGAATCTATACCATCAACTGCAAATACCATTTCAGTCATTATAAACTAATTAGTATTGGAAAGTAACTTAACTCTTTACAAACATATCTCTAAACAGCTTTGATAACTTTCTCTTAATCTGATTTGTAATCCTAGTAAAAATAAATGTATAACTCCTCCAAAATATAAAACATCAGAAAATATTCCTGTTGGCTTCACAGTGAAGATATTAATTTCTATAAAGTCTTTATTCAGAATGAACATTTTGGGCTGTATTTACCCAAAACCAAAATAGCCTGAGTAACGAAAGGTTGAGTCAAACTAAAAATAGATGTTATGGTCCCCAACCAACTAAATGGCTCAAATTCAATCTTTTTGCTTAAGCTATTTCTAAATGATATGACTCATACTATGTCGAAATGCATGCAAAATAAGTTTTAAGTGAAGGTGTATTTATTTTAAATATTTTATACAGTATCAAGTGTAAGGCAGCTAACAATGATATATAAGCTACTCTCTAAATAGACAACACTTATGAGAACCTTGTATGTTCCTGATATTTTCCTAGTTATTCTGCTTGATGGACATCATGGTGGTCCCTGAGGGCAGTAGTTTTAACTCATGAGGAATTTAAAGCTTTGTTTTGGAAATAAGAGGAAAATAATAGAGAAAATGTATCAATATAAAATATTACTATTTTAATCCAGTTTCTCATACCTTAAAATCTTCTGTAAGCAATCTTAAGATTTTTAAAATTAATACATTCATATTGTGACATATTTATGACTCATATATTAATTGTGAATTTTCCATTTGTTTTATATAGGGACAAATTTCTCATCTTTTAGAAGGACTTGAACTTTTTCACTGAAGTTCTATTTAGTGACTGAGGAATAGTATTTGAATTTTTTAAAAAAACCTTACAAAATGGACCCATGTAACTGGAAAGATTAATAAATCTTCAAAGAATGACTTCATTGAAATGAGTAGATTCTATGACATTTCAAATGATTTTTTAATGTAAAATTTACTCTCTAAAACTACATAATACGTAATGTTTTCCTTACCAAAAGTATAAATCCCTAAAGATTAAGGTCCTCTAGTATAGTACATTTTTTCTTTTACAGGTATGACTACTCTTGTGTTTTTTTCCTTGGTCTATTTGCATGTGAAACATTCTCCATATTATTTTAGTGTGAAAAACATATTTTCTGAAGTTTCTCACAAAGCTTCACACCTTCTAGGGTATAGCTATATTTACCCTACAATTCATCTAGCTATTTTTTAATTTACAAAAGATCATTGAGAAATATAATTTGTATTTTTATAGCCTTTAGAATAAACAGACACACATGTAGGATAAATTGCTAAGGTATGAGGAGAAAGGAATAATGGAAGAGACGCGGAAGAGAAGTAGGATGAAACATAAAGAAATACGGATTCAGTAGAGAATTGCACTATTTTGTATATATGTATTTTTCAAAATCAAGTGAGAGCATTTTCTGTAAGATCATTTTCTCCAGCTGCTCATGTGATTAACTTACTTTTTTTTTTTTTTGGTATGTAAAAAGTTATTTATTTATTTTAGAGAGAGGGAGAGAGGAGGAGGAGGAGGAGAGGGAGGGGGAGGAGGAGAAGAAGAAGAAGAAAAAGAAGAGAGGGTGAGGGAGAGCAAGTCCCAAGCAGACTCCATGTTACCCATAGAGCCTGATGTGGGGCTCCATCTCATGACCCTGAGATCATGACCTGAGGTGAAACCAAGAGTTGGTCTCTTAACTGACTGAGCCACTCAGGCACCTTTCATGTGCTTCAAATTTAAGACGATTTTACTTTAATCATACTGAATTAAATTTATTGCTATATTTTTCTATCAGTTCTACCTCTAAAAATAATGTTAATAAACACAGTAATTAGTCCTTCATTTCACACAGGTGTGTAGATATGATATTAAAAACCAACAAAGTAGCAGTTTTGTGCCATGAGATACTATTAATTATTAACCAATCAAATGAATGTGATTAAAAGCTTATAAGTTACTAGAGTTTGAAAGCTGAGCTTTTTGAGATTAAAGGGATCGCAAAAGGAGTATATAAAAGTCATAGTTTACCAGTTTGAAAAATAGTATTCAGTGACTTGATATTTACTTCTATTTATGATAACTTAAGATGGAGGAGGGGAAGTCATATATTCTCTCTCTTCCTAGCCCTCACTAGCTATTGAAAATTGAATATTACTTCTAAGTCTCTCATATTATGAGTGTTCAGGATACTGACTTAACATTATACCAAAGTTCTGAGTGATTACTTGCCATGCAATCAAACTGATCCTCATGTACGTTAATTTTGTGAATCACTTTCTCCCTACCCCATCTTGTCTTCCATCCCTTGTTCTCTCCAAGGCTTTATTATATAGGCCAAATGACATATTCTGGAAGACTTCGCTAATTCCCAAGGAGTAAGAACACTATGCATATCTTTATTATAAAACTTGACATATTTTACTGAATGTGCCTGCTTATGTCTCTAAGTCTTTCCCATGTAAGATGGTAAATCTTGAAGCGAAAGATGAAGTGAGGAATAAGAGAATGAAAGAGAAAGCAGACACAATGTAATTAATATTTTGTTCACCTTGTTTTCTTCGGACATAAGAGAGAGTAGGCGTTCTATAAATATGTTTTAAATAATTGGAGATGAAGCTATTTCATGATCACCAGCTGTTCTTACTCCATTTTAAGATCTTGTAGTAATCTGCATTGTGATTAACTAGTATCTTATTAAATGCAGAACTATTTTTATTTTCATCTTTTGTCTGTTAAATTTATTCTAACTTTGTTGTGACTCTGGGGTGACATGCTACTCAGGTCATTTATATAGACCAGTGTGAGGACTATTGAATTTAAAAATCAATTTCATAGTCCAAAGTTCTTTTCTAGTACCGTCAAATAATTCAACAAAAGGGAGACTTTGATGATTTAAGGAGATTTGCTAAATGAGTGTAGATTTTTCTACAACCTCATAATTACTCCCCTCCCCCTTAAAAAAAAGTCTACTCCTTAGAGTAATTTTGGAGTGTGGAAGACAGTCCTTCACATGAGTGTTTATTCACTAAAAGGTCTCTGATAATTTTGCTTCAGTTTGAGGGTTTAAGTTGTTAAATTGGACTAATACTTACATACCTTTTGGGGTGCCTGGGTAGCTTAGTGGGTTAAGCCTCTGCCTTTGGCTCAGGTCATGATCTCAGGGTCCTGGAATCCAGTCCTGCATCAGGCTTTCTGCTCATCAGGGAGCCTGCTTCCCTGTACCCTTACCCCCCCCATCCCTACTGCCTCTCTGCCCCCTTGTGATCTCTCTCTGTCAAGTAATTAAATAAAATCTTAAAAACAAACCAAAACAAGACGAACTTGCGTACCTTTCCCTCAGACTAGTAAGCTTCTAAAAATGGTTTGGAAAGATTGATTTGAATGAGAAAAAATGACACTCTTTTTTTTTTTTTTTTTTTTTAACTTTCCTACAGCATGAGAGTGTGAGGATGGAGGATACCATATTGGGCTTTATTAGGGAGAGTATATGCCAAACAGGCCCTATGTTTTAGCTAAGGTTCCACTTTGAGAGGGCATATTTAAACTCAATCCCCATGTCTGGAAATGTTGAGCATAATTGCAATCTGACACTGGATGAAGTAAATGTTTTCTTAGAGTAAATGTTTTCTTGCCTGAAGAAAGCCCCTTTTCTTTGGGAGGACCCAGGCGCCTGCTGATGAAGAGTTCTAGATCCTCAGGCTGGGAGTGATAGGCATTCTCCTGTTTTCGTGCTCTATTTGTCAGCAGGATCCTATGATTCTCAAGATGGGAATGCAGTCGGTCCCTGGAATTTTCACCATCCTCACACTCACTTGGTCATAGGTAAATTGATTACTGTAGCTCAGTTGCTCTGTGAACAAAGCGCTCTGTTTTGATTCTCAGTCCTCACTCTTCATCCGTCATGCATCATATATTGTTTTTTTCTGCACCATTACCCACAGTGACAGACGAGACAAGACTGTGTCATTGACTGCAGACTTCATTGCAGCCCCTCCAGAATTAAAAACATATTGCTGATTATTATGTTTAAAGTTCCTAACCTGTATGCAATCTGTTCAGGGTAAGAAGATTTTGATGTTAGCTTTCTGGTTTTGTGAACCATGACAAAACTTAAATCTCTCAGGCTACTTGCAAGGAAAACCAGATCTTGACCATGTAAAGCTAAGAAAAGGCAGTAGAAAAAGAAATATAGAGCAAAAGAGCCGATGGCCGGCTATGCTAGGAATCAACTCACGGAATTGACAAAAAGGATACAATTTAAAAGTTAAACTTTGTTTTTATCCCATCTCATTGCAAAGGATTTGAGTCAGAGAGTAAAAGTTCTCTTTTTTTTTTTTTTTCTGGTTTAGAAATAAAAGGTAGGAATATGAAATAAACTATTTTCTTTTAAACTACCCTGCCAGAACTTATTTGTTTAAATGTATTTTCACCTTCAAGCTAGATGTTTTACGGTACTATAAGCTTAATCACAGTCTGCTCCTTTACACTGCTTTTCAATTCTATTGCATATTTTTTAGGATGACTCCAGTGATGGCAATTATTAGTCTTTGTGGACTGTATATAGTTTTGAAATGGCTTACAGTCCTTTAGTTACATATTTCATCAGTAAAGAGCATATATAAGCTGGATAATATCCAGTTTTTATTCTAGAATGTCATAAAAATAGAATTAATTTTTGTGTATGTTACTGATAAAAATTGAGTCTGAGATAATGCCAGAAAAAAAGTTTCAATAATTTGCTTGTATATATACTTTTTAAAAAATATTTTACTCCCAAATGATAATTTAAAGATCCTGCTATATATTTCAAATCTATTGAAAGATAACCCACTAGCCATCACATGACTTCTCCTGTTCTCTTCATTCATACCGAGGCATTCTTTTAGGGAAATTATAGCAGCTGAATGTGAAGAAAATTTCCAGGTTTTCTTCTAATTCCATGCATATTTGTATAGAAGATAGTGCCACTTTTTTCATAGTAGAGCTACTAGCTTCACCTTGTCATATTTAAAGGGGAATAATTATTCTTACTACCACTGGTTGTAACTTTCAAAATATCGTATTATTGTCAAGGTTATCATCATTTTCCACTTGTCAATTTTGTGTTTTTCTTCTTTGAAATTGCAAATAGCTATCTTCATATTTTCTCTGATATCAAATTATGTCTGCTTCATATTCAGCAAATCCACATGGCTATTCCATTACATTGCTCTATACTCATCCTAGTTTACTTACATTCATGTGCCACTTTACTTTGATAATTATTTTACTTATTTAGTAGGTCCATATTTAGTTGTCCATTATTTTGGTTAAGAATTGGATCTCAACTACATTTAGTAACTGTCCTTTTTGATTAGTAAGATATGAAGAACAGTTCTTAGTGACCGTGATAGTAGTTTATATGTCAAGAAAAGCAATCGCAAGAGGACACATGCTAACACAATGATATTCTGCTGGGCCTATCAATGAACACTCTGACAAACATCGTAGGTGCAAGCTCACTTTGAGAGATCCTGTTTTTGACTCTACTGACCTTTCCTCCAGTCCGCTCTGTTTGTCCACATCTGTAGTTTGAAAGTGTAAGCAGAAGGAATGATGTTAAGAGGAATCAGTCCTGAACTGAGTTCAAAGTCTTCCAGAAATTTATCACCACTTATCAGTATTCCTTTGTGAAATACACAGTGAACTTGTTGAATATATCTACCCATAGATTGTTTGAAATGGATTTTGACAGAGCTGTCAGACATAGCTTTAAAATGATTGGCAGCCAAATGTGTCATACCATGGGCTTTGTGATTATCTATCCTTAGACTTTGTCTGTGTGCCCAGTTCAGAATATTCAGATTGTGGAAGAGAGTGTGACTCTCTGATGTAGTAAAATATAGATCAACATAGAGAAAAAAGATCAGTTTCAAACTGAAAGGATCTTTATAAGAAAAACAACACACTTTATTGTCTTAACGATAAATACTATAATGAATTAAACTTGCTTCCCCAAGTCTACAACCATATTTTTATATTTAAAACCCTCATGTCCCAGGATAAATACTGGTTAAACTATCCAGAATCAATCAGATTGATTATTTTCATAAGACAGTAAATTCTCTAAGGATGCCATCTAATCATAAGACCTTCCTTTTCATATCACCCGGGTTTTATATTATTGTCAATGCCGCAAAGGTTATAGATTCATTTATAATCTGTGATGTGAAAATTTTTTTTAAATATTTTATTTATTTATTTGACAGACAGAGATCACAAGTAGGCAGAGAGGCAGGCAGAGAGAGAGGAGGAAGCAGGCTCCCTGCTGAGCAGAGAGCCCGATTCGGGGCTCGATCCCAGAACCCTGGGATCATGACCTGAGCCGAAGGCAGAGGCTTTAACCCACTGAGCCACCCAGGCGTCCCGTGATGTGAAAATTTTTAAGGTCTTCCTAGCTTCAGGGTTATCATCTTAATGCATAACCCAGGACACAACCTATGTAATTAATTTATAAAGTTGTACATAAATTTTGTCTTGAGTTTAATTATCTTCAATTTAAAAGTAATATAATTCAAATAATTAAAACAAGTTTTCTTTTCCTTAATTCTTCCTCAGCATAAATACATACATTATTTTCAAAATCCCTGTGGGGAAGAAAAATGAGACCTGGAAGAAATTACTTCCTTCCAACTAGATGTAAACATGAAAACCAGGAGTTTGGTTTTTCATTTGTTACTATTTTTATAATATGGTTGCATTTGTGAGACAATACTTCATCAGCTGATGATGTTTAATTGAGTCTTCCTAAAAAGGGTACATGGATTCTGGAGAAATTCTTAGGGGCTCTACTGCTCAATCTCATTTTTTTTTTCCTTTTGTCAGTGTTAAAGTTAGCCCTTGGAGGTAAAAGTTGAACTCTCCTCCCTGCCAAATAAACAAAGCTTGACACTGATGAATGCCTATAGTACTTTGTTCTAAACTGTGTCAAAGAACACTAGTTCTGTAAGTTATTAATAGGAGTTTGATAGGGGAAGAATTGCATAGCCAAATATTGTATTCTTTCTTTTTTACCCAGTTCCATAGATTTTTTAAAAAAAGATTTTATTGGGCGCCTGGGTGGCTCAGTGGTTTGAGCCACTGCCTTCGGCTCAGGTCATGATCTCAGGGTCCTGGGATCGAGTCCCGCATCGGGCTCTCTGCTCAGCAGGGAGCCTGCTTCCCTCTCTCTCTCTCTCTATCTGCCTGCCTCTCCGTCTACTTGTGATCTCTGTCAAATAAATAAATAAAATCTTAAAAAAACTAAAAAAAATTTAAAAAAGATTTTATTTATTTATTTGACAGAAAGAGATCACAAGTAGGGAGAGGCAGGCAGAGAGAGAGGGGGAAGCAGGCTCCCTGCAGAGCAGAGAGCTGATGCGGGGTTGGATCTCAGGACCCTGAGACCATAACCTGAGCCGAAGGCAGAGGCTTAACCCACTGAGCCACCCAGGCACTCCTCACAGTTCCATAGATTTTATGAAACACAATCTATTTAAAAAAACAAACCAATAGCTTATTTATTTGGTGAGGAGAAGGTTAAAAACCAACACTGCCACAAAATTTACCAATTTTAAGATATTGCCTATTATCAGGTGGGTTAAACTTAGTATATTTGGGAAACTGCGTTATGTATTTACCTCTTGGAAATTTACATTGGGCATTTATAGATTAAAAGTTCTATTTATAGAATAGTGTTTGGGATTACACTTGTAGAAAGTAAAGTACAGATTTTTTTCAAAGGAGATACTTTATAATATGTTCTTTTTACTTCTGTTGTAATCTTGTTTTTTATGTTTTCACTATAGAGATTTTAGTCACAAAAAAATACGTAAGTTTCCTGATCAAGGCTTTTTTTTTTCTTTTTTTTTAACCTTCATGCCTTTTATGTGTTGTTTCTTCTATGTGGAATGGAATTATATCTACTTCTTTTTTGGTGAGTTTTCATTCTTTCCTTAATATTGTTTCCTTAATATTTACTTAATATTCATTTGGAGATCCATATTTGGCACTATATAAATTCATACTGCATTTCTTTTAATTCTTACTATGCAGGTAATAGTTTAGGTTCTAAAACCTAAAATTTCTTCTGTCCTTTGTATACTTTTTAAGTTTTTTATAAAAGCAAAAGCAACCATCTTATTTTTTTTGTTTATTCCTTTTTTATTCTTTGTCCCAGGGACTTTGTACCCCTTTTTAACATGAAAATGTGTGCCATTGACTTCTAGAAAACATTATTTAACTGCCTTGTTGATGATTTTTTTTTAATTTTATTTTTTATAAACATATATTTTTATCCCCAGGGGTACAGGTCTGCGAATCGCCAGGTTTACACACTTCACAGCACTCACCATAGCACATACCCTCCCCAATATCCATAACCCCACCCTCCCCCTCCCAACCCCCCTCCCCCCATCAACCCTCAGTTTGTTTTGTGAGATTAAGAGTCACTTGTGGTTTGTCTCCCTCCCAATCCCATCTTGTTACATTTATTCTTCTCCTACCCCCTTAACCCCCCATGTTGCATCTCCTCTCCCTCATATCAGGGAGATCATATGATAGTTGTCTTTCTCCGATTGACTTATTTCGCTAAGCATGATACCCTCTAGTTCCATCCACACAACCATCTTATTTTGTTAAGCAAGAGCAGGGTTATTATTTTAATAAAAAGTAATATGTGCAACAGGAATATTCTGAGTATCTAGTATCTAGTATCTAGTATCTAGGCATGGTCCATGCCGGGGCTCAGTGATGGTGGATCAAGCATCAGCCACTAGAATGAAGCCAAGAAAAGGAAGTTGATTCCACTTGTGAATTAGTAAATAGATCTGGTTCCTGACCTCAGTTTTTTTGTGTGTGCATATGGTGTGTATATGCCCTGAATTGTTGGCAGCCATTCAAGATGAATGTCATTTAGTTTGAGCATGTTTTACAGTTCACACTACCAATTCACTCTTAAGGGAAGAGAGAATGGTATAGTTAGCTATTTGCTGCATTAAAGACATCTGTAAAAATCTGGGATGGCCTATCACTATCATAGTCTTGGTTGATATCACAAGTTGATTGGGAATGAGGAAGACGTGAAAGAGATTGCATGTGTTATTTGTTCAAAGAACAAAAGTTGGGACAAACCAAAAAAAATCTCTATTTTATTTCATCTATTACTGAGATATTTTTTATTATCTCTAGAACTGGAAATAATGGCCATTTCTCTGGTTGGAGAAGCCTACTTACTAAAGCCTAGTGCAGGACAGATTTGCTAATTTGTATATTCTAAATGGTCAAGGTTAAACTTTTATATGTAGAGGTTACACTAAGACTTAAAAGAGACCTGGAGAAGTATTACAAAGAGAACTTAAATCTCATCCTGTGGGAAACATTTGTTACTCTTGTATCTTGAGATTTCCTGTTGCTTCCTCATGCACCCATATATTTCTTCCTACCTGTAACACCATACTTTTATATCCTGGTATGTATTTTTTTTTTCTTCTAGATTGTGAATTCTTGCAGAATGTAAGCTAACTACCACTTACTCAATTTTGCATCCCTTTCACAGAATAACTAGCACTGAGCCAGGGCTGAAAAAGGTTCAGTGAATGAATGGAACACATAAGTGGATTAGGAGAAGAAAGGATAGTATAGGAAGATGGAATTAAATTTTGGTTAAGTATCTATAGCTTTTACAGTTAGATAGATTCTTGAGTTCACTTGCCAGGACTATGACTTTGAACATATGTTTAAACCTTTACAAACCTTAACTTTTTCATCTTTAAGCCAAGAAACATGACTACATCATGGGTTTCTTTTTTCTTTTTTTTTTTTAATTTTTAAACAATTATTTATTTGAGAGAGAGAGCATGGGCATGAACAGGGGGAAGAGCAGAGGGAGAGGGAGAAACAGACTCCTGCTGAGCAGGGATTCCTAATACTGGGCTCGATCCCAGGACCCTGGGGTCATGACCTGAGCTGAAGGCAGTCACTTAACCAACTGAGCCATACAAGTGTCTTTACATCAGAGTTGTTGGTTTTTTGTTTTTTGTTTTGTTTTGTTTTAATTAATTTATTTATTTTCAGCATAACAGTATTCATTATTTTGCACCACACCCAGTGCTCCATGCAATCCATGCCCTCTCTAATACCCACCACCTGGTTCCCCCAATCTCCCACCCCCCACCCCTTCAAACCCCTCAGATTGTTTTTCAGAGTCCATAGTCTCTCATGGTTCACCTCCCCTTCCAATTCCCCCCAACTCCCTTCTCCTCTCTAACTCCCCTTGTCCTCCATGCTATTTGTTATGCTCCACAAATAAGTGAAACCATATGATAATTGACTCTCACTTTTTGTTTTTGTTGTTTTTTTTTTTAATGAAGACATAGATAAATGTCAGGTATATAAATACTTAAGTTCAGTACCTGGCACATGGGAAAATTTCCATTGTGCTATTGCTATTATGTTAAGAAGAACTGGTATTTTGGCAAGGATTAATTGTGTGTAGAAGAGCAGAAAAGACCTTCTTTTTAGGTGTCATTTGGTGATGAGACTTTCCCCTACCTTCTGCGACATGCACGCCAAATCCCTTAGCTTTTTCCCCATTTCTGTCTCTGTTGTTATTTTTCATTTCTAGTCTTAGTGGAAGAGGCTCACTGAAGGCATGGAGATTTGAGTGATGGGCCTAATTTGATGTAATTCAGAGATGGTCCTTTGTAGTAATCCAGTATGATTTTGTTTATATATTATGTGCTTAATGGTACATGATCATACAGAAAAGGATGAATAATTCACTTTCCTCTAACTTTATTATTGACCAGTAAGTAGTCTCATTACTGGCTTCACATTTATTCTTTCAAATTCAAATTCCCATCTCTTTGTTTATCTTTGTTAGCTTTGTTAAAATTAATTTTTAAGAAAAGATTTTCTGAGCATAGCTGCCAAGTGGCACAGTGCTTGGGGACACAATTCATATCGTGTTTGTCATAGAATCTATGAGAATGGCAGTCTTTGTGGCACAATTTCATTCACATAGAATACAACTAGAATAATATCTCCTGGACATTGATACTAAGTATCACTGTAAACAACAAAAGCATACTAGTCTATTATTAGTTTTCCAAATAGTGCTTCACTCTCTCCATTTAACAATGAAATTTAGGGAAATCACTCATTTCTAACTTGATTTAATAATTAAAATGCATTTTCCATAATTAGGGCATAATTTAATAATTTCATGAGTCAGAATATTTCAATAAATAATATAACTAAAGAAGAAACATGAAATGATGATCTTAGGGCTTCACTTTATTTCCTACAAGTCGTAGTCATATAGCATGATTATGCAAATAAGGAACTAAATCTATTTATCATTAATAAAAACTAGATATGTACAAAGGTTGTACATATTGTAGTGACTACAGTAAGTTAAAACCATTCTGGATAAACTAGGTTCTTTAAGTGAATTTTATTTTAGAAGAGGGCCAAAGAAATTCATTTCAAACCTGTCTTCATATTTTAGGTTTTATTTATTTTTTATTTTTATTTTTTAAATATTTTATTTATTTATTTGACAGAGAGAGACACAAGGAGAGAGGGAACACAAGCAGGGGGAATGAGAGAGGGAGAAGCAGGCTTCCCACTGAGTAGGAAACCTGATGTGGAGCTTGATCCCAGAGCCCTGGGATCATGACCTGAGCTGAAGGCAGATGCTTAATGACTGAGCCAGCCAGGTGCCCTGATATTTTAGGTTTTAAAATAATGCACAATTTTAATTTAAAGATAAAAATTTACATAATGTTTACTTGGAAGGAGAAAATATTGATTGGATTAAATGTATTAAGTTTTGCAGAAAAAGTATTATTTGGAATTTCCAGTTCTAAATCAAGAATATCAGAGACGTCTCTTGAAATTCATATTGCAGAATTATTAGTGTTGCTATCACTTCCCCACATACCTATAAAATAGTTGTAGCACCATGTCAAGAGGTAGTCATTGTGTAAGTGAATTGCACTCTGGCTAAGGATGAAAGGTTGTAAATGTCATCTATTCTTAAGAAGCCCAGTAGTAGTTGAGACCAGCTCTTTCCCTAGAAAATGCCAGTGTAGGCTCTGTTCTACTACCATTCCCCCACCAATGTCACCATCAATGTATCTATCACTCAGTCAGTGTAACTAGAGGACTACAGATTCAGGTGTTTAGCTTTGTACTGAAGAATGCTTATGGTGAAAGTGGATTCTCTTCTTTTCCTGTGGGAAGAAAGGAAGGGAGTAATCTACTCCCCAGTTGGCCTGTGATGAGGCCTCTTAGAAAATTATTGAAAGATTGAAAGTTCCCAAGAGGGAAGATAAGCATTTTATTCCCCAGTTGCCCAGTGGCCCTCTTGCTGGGCTATGGAAACCACAAAGGCAAAATGGTGCTGTTTTCTGAAGGGGAATTAGAAAGAATGCTTTTGGGAGAGTTTTAGTGTGTCCAGAATTGTGGCACTCCTGCTGTGGAGAATACGAGAAGGGAGCATAAAATGCATCCCTAGAAATTTTGGAGTGTCTTTGAAATGAGGTACTTGTTATTGAGTCAGATCTACAAATTTCTACAAGTCAAGAGTATCTATAGATCAAGATTGAAGTTGCGCACATTCACAGGCTTGCACGAACACTGACATGGGAGTGCCTGAGCGTAAGAGACCATCTCTACTACATTCAAGTTGTCTGTCATCTCAGAGGGTTCAGAGGAGAACAATAGCACATTTCAAGGCTGCAGGTGAAGAACAAAGGTTAGTGATGTTATTGTGTATCCACAGAGTTGGTAGTGGGTGATGGGAAACTAAGGAGACCTGTTGGTCAGGGACAGAAGGCGTGGAAGAAGAAAACTAGTTTTTGGGGGTGTGTGTGTGTGTGTGTTTGTGTGTGTGTATTATTTGGGACTTTCTATATGTAACATCATGTCATTTGTGAATAGAGATAGATTTGTTTCTTCTTTTTCAATCTGGATGGTTCTTATCTTTTTTTTTCTTGCCTGATTGTCCTGTCTATAACTTCTAGCACAGTGTTAAATAACAATCCTAAAAGTGGGCATCCTTGTCTTCTTCCTAGTAATAGGGGAAAAAGGTTTTTCACCTTTGAATATGATATTAACAATGGTATTTTCACAAATGCCTTTTGTCATGTTGACAATGTTCCCTTTTATTCTAGTTTTCTATGTATTTTCTATCATGAATGATAGAAATGGTTTTTACTGTCAACTATCAACTGAAATAGTCATTTTGTTGTTGTTGCTAATGTGGTGTATTACATTGATTGATTTTCTTATGTTGAGCCACTCTGTGTTCCTGGGATAAATCTCACTTGGTTCTGGTGTATAAAACTTTTAACATGCTGTTGGACTCACTTTGCTACTATTTTGTTAATAATTTTTGCATCAATATTTAGAAGGAATATTTGTAGTTTTCTTGTGTTTTTTTTTTTTTTTTCTGATTTTGTTATCAGGATGATACTGGCCTCATAGAATGAATTAGGAAATGTTCCTTCTACTTTCTAGAACATTTTGAGAAGGATTGGTATTAATTCTATTTAATTTTTAAATTTATTTTATTTTATTTTATTTGTAACAGTTTTTAGTCTACATGCTATCGTTTTAGTCTGAGGGATTCCCTTTAGCATTTTGGGGGGGGGCAAATTTTATTGTTGACAAACTCCCCTAGCTCTTGTTTATCTGGAAATGTCTTAACTTTTTCTTCATTTTGAATGATGGTTTTGCTGGATATATAATCATTGACTTTTTCTTTCTGCGCTTTACAAACGTCCTACTCCCTCCTGGCCTTCATGATTTCTGATTAGAAATCTGTTTATAATCTTAATGATAATTTCTTGTATAAGATGTTTCTTTCTTACTGCTTTCAATATTCTGTCTTTATCTTTGGCTTTTGACAATTTAATGATAATGTGTCACGGTGTGGATCTCCTTGTGTTTATTTTGGAGTTCACTGAACTTCTTGAATGTAGATTCATGTCTTTTATCAAATTTGGGAAAAATTAGCCATTATTTCTTCAAATATCCTTTCTGCCTCTTTCTCTTTCTTTCTTTTCCTTCTGGGATTTTCATGGATGTAAAGTCCATTTCACAGTATCTCACAAGTCCCTTAGGGTTCATGTGCTTTTCTTCGTTTTTTTGTTTGTTTGTTTTTCCCTCTTTCTGATCTCAAATTGGATAGTTTCAATTCAAGCTGATTTTTTTTCTTCTACCTGTAGAAATCTACAATTGAAACCTTTTAGTGGGATTTCATTTAACTTTATTGTAGTTTTTAGCTCCAGAATTTGCTTAGTTCCTTTTAGTAATTTTGATACTCTTTATTTGGTAAGTGTAATAACTGTGCTTTCTCAGGAAGAAATCTATCTATCTATCATCTATCTATCTATCTATATACACACACACACACACACACACACACACCCCATACTTTTTGTTTCTTTTCATTTTTCATAATTCTTTGTTAAAATTTTGACATTTTGGAAATTACAATGTGGTAAAATCAAATACTTTGCCTTACTCAAGGTTTGTTTTGTTCTATGCTGTGTGCTTTAGCTTGTTTGTGTGCCTAGTGACTTTCTGAACTATTTTTTTTAAAGTCATTATTCTTTGTCATGTGGGTTTATGAGAAAGAGAATGAGAGCAAGAGAGTGAGGGGAGACAGAGGCCAAGAGAGATAGAGACAGAGAGAAAGGAAGAAAGGAGTGAAAGAAGGAAGGAAGGAAGGAAAGAATAGAAGCCTGAATTACTTCCTGTCTTTGCTGATTGTGTGTGTGTGTGTGTGTGTGTGAGAGAGAGAGAGAGAGAGAGAATTGCTTTAATGCATTACCAGGTTGTTTACACTCTTAGTCTTTCACTTCTTATTTGCACTGAGCCTAAAGATGAGTCAGAGCTAAAAGCTTAGGAACTTCTTAAGTCATTTCTGAGTTTGTGTCTTAGTTCACTTGGGTTATCATAACAAAAATACCATAGCCTGGGTGACTTAAACAAGAAACATTTATTTCTTGTAGTTCTGTAGGCTTAGGGAGTCCAAGACCAAAACACTAGAAGATTCAGTGAAAACTGAGTGCCCACTTCCTCATTTGTAGAAGGCTGTGTTTTTACTTTATCCTCACATGATGGAAAGAAGACTGGAAAGCTCTCTGGGGTCTCTTTCATAAGATTACTAATGCCCATTTCTACAGGCTCTGTTCTCATGATCTGACCACTTCCCAGTGCTCCCGTCTCTTAATACCATGACATCGGAAGTTAAGATTTCAATATAAGAATTTGGGGAGGACACAATATACAGTCCATAACAGTATGCATTCTGCTTTGGGCATGTATGTGACTTTCTAAATTCCTCTATTGTACATGGGTGATTTAGAATGCCCTAATTTCCAATAAATAAATGAATAAATGAATAGATAAATAAATAAATATCACTCTCTACAGATTTTCTTTACAAGACATCCTGCTGTTATTTCCTTCAATTGTAATTTCTTTTACTGTGGGTTGTTCATATGTCTTGTAGTGTTTTTGAGGAATGCTTGTTACTTTGCCAAACTGAAAGATTTTGAGTTAGGTAGAACAAAGTACCTTAGGTCAGTCCTTCATTATTCCTTAATTAGGTTATAAGAGACAAACCCAATTCTTTGCGAGTAAGGTCTTCTCTGCTCTCTAGAACTTTGAATGAGGAATGGGAATGTTGTCTGACATCTTCAAGACTGCTGCCAGGCCAACAAAAAGAGTGCAAGGTCAATTGAAAATGCCACAAAGTTTACCTCATGTTTTGTTTTTTGTTTTTTTGTTTTTGTTTTACAGTAACCTTTAGTATGCAATGATTCTTTGCTTTAAATAATATTTTTACATATACCATTTTTGTAAAAATATACTTAAGAAACTTATAATATTTTAATATTTCTTTAATTTCTTATACAAATTCCACAATCTTGTCATATGGTCCATCTATAATATGATTAAATACCCTTGCTGAAATAATTTTTAATGTTTTTTCTTACTATCTTTAGCTTTAATAACTTGATTCAATGTCTAAAAAATTTGAATATTCTTTTATCATTGTGAGGCATACTTTGTTTTTTGCTTCAGTCTATTTTCTAACATTGCTCTCAAAATATTGTCTTTTTATTTTTAAAATCATAGTAAAAAGCATGTAATATAAAATTTGCCATTTTCATAAATTTTAAGTGTGCATTTCAGTATGCATTTTAATGTTCCTTTCCACAATGTTGTGCAACCATCACTACCATCCATCCTCACAATTTTTTCATCTTGCAGAATTAAACCTCCATACCCATTAAACAGTAATTCCCCATTTTCCCCTTCCTCTGGCCTCTGGCAACCATCATTCTACTTTCTGTCTCTATGAAGTTATCTCTCTGAATTTATAACTGACTTATTTCTCCTAACATTGTGTCATTAATGTTTATTCAGATTGTATCATGAGTCAGAAGTCTTTACTTTTAAGGCTGAATAACATTCTTTGGTATATATGCACTACATTTTGTTTATCCATTTTTATAGTTGGTCACTTGAGTTGCTTTAACATTTTTAACTATGGTGAATAATGGTGCTATGTATATGGGTGTATGTGTCCTACCCTTTTTACATTGTCTTTTTCTTGATTTAGCATTTTCTTGGTTGCTGTAAACCTTAAACTTGGTTCTTGTTCCACAAAAAAAAAAAAAAAAAAAAAAAAAAAAAAAAAAAAAAGAATTCTAACAAAGTTGGTTCTGACAGTTTTGTTTTTTTGATGTTTTTATGGAGAGACAGCCCTTGCAACTACCTAATCCATCATTTTCACTGATGTCAACTGTCATTCTCTTTTCCTCAAAATTATACAGTGGACTTTTCCAGAGGCTATATGACATATGATAATTTTGTCACTCTCATCACTTTGAGGGAAGTCAGAGTTAAAGAAAAGTAATAAAATGAAATATAGACATGGGGAAATCTTAAAAAAAACACTTTGTTATAGCATTTCCAACTATTTTTTTCTGACTAATTTATATTTTTATTTTTTATTAACATATAATGTATTATTAGCCCAAGGGGTACAGGACTGTGAATCGCCAGGTTTATACACTTCACAGCACTCACCAAAGCATATACCTTCCCCAATGTCCATAACCGAACCACCCTCTTCCTACCCCCTTCCCCCTGGCAACCCTCAGTTTGTTTTGTGAGATTAAGAGTCTCCTATGGTTTGTCTCCCTCCTGATCCCATCTTGTTTCATTTTTTTCCTTCCCTACCCCCAAATCCCCCACATTGCCTCTCAAATTTCTTCATATCAGGGAGATCATATGATAATTGTCTTTCTCTGATTGACTTATTTCGCTTAGCATAATACCCTCTAGTTCCATCCACGTCATTGCAAATGGCAAGATTTCACTTCTTTTGATGGCTGCAGAGTATTCCTATATGTAATATATATCACATCTTCTTTATCCATTCATCTGTTTATGGACATCTAGGTTCTTTCCATAGTTTGGCTATTGTGGACATTGTTGCTATAAACATTCAGGTGCACATGCCCCTTTGGATCACTACATTTGTATCTTTAGGGTAAATACCCAGTAGTGCGATTGCTGGGTAGCATTTCCAACTATTGATGTAAAACCCATTTAGACATCTTATAGACTAAACTATTATTGTATATAAGTTGAGAAAGCATACATGAGTGTTGAGAAAATAACATCACCTTGAACATTTGACTTTGCTAAATGTCTTCTGAATAAATGATAAAAGTAAAGGAAATTATGACACTGCCACAGCCTGACAGTATAATAACTCACTGAATTAACGATTTAGTTGCCAACATAAAAACTGAATTAATATCTTATATTTAGGGTTATACCTTTGTTTTTTTAAAGATTTTATTTATTTATTTGACAGACAGAGATCACAAGTAGGCAAAGAGGCAGGCGGGGATTGGGGGGAAGTAGAGAGAGCAAGAGAGCCTGATGCAGACTCATTCCCAGGACCCTGAGATCATGACCTGAGCTGAAGGCAGAGGCTTAACTCACTGAGCCACCCAAGCGCCCCTGATTTTTAACTGTAATTAGTCACGAAGGAGATCTCTTATGTGCATGCTTAACAACAAACACTAGTGGTACTTAAATATCCATTTTTTTTAATATTTAAAAATTGTTTTTTCCATTTTCTCTCGAATCCCATAGGATTTTGATTATTTCACTGTGGACATGGAGAAAGGAGTGAAAGGAATTCATTCAACATTCATGGGGGAAGAGAATACAAAATGGATGTATCATATAAGTCAGTAATAAGGAATGGAAAAATTATGGTAAGAACAATCTCTATAGAATTACTTAAGTCTGCAAGAAAAACCCACTGGGTTATTAGAAGAGTGCTGAAGCATGCTAGACAAACAGACTTGATACAGGTTTTGCCTTCTTTCCATTTCATGACTCATTTTTTTAAAGATTCGGCCAAATGTTATTCAAGAATTGCAATATCTCTCATTTCTGTATAGCTCATAGACTTCTAATTGGGAAATATCAATTAATGTTTTTTTTATATATATATATATATATATTTTCTCTAAGCAACATATATACATTTTAGCTCTAACTAAACTAAAGAAAATAGACGAAGTGTTCTAAGAAATAGCTTGAAAGAGAAACATGACTCCATAATATGGTTTGATTATAAAATTTTCAACTGAGATTGGATATTTTGAAATTTACTTTTTGTTTTATGCACCCCCCTCAATGTTTATTAATCAAATGGCTCTGTGTTTCTTCAGAAACATTTCTTTTTAATTGACTGGTCTCATGGCTTTGATATGGGGCAGACAGAAGTGATTGGAGAAAGGGAATCTGGGCTCCTTGGATAGGTTTTCCTTAAAAATGGTAGCAGTGAGACATTTGTTAATTACAATATAATTCGAGGGTGGATTTTTTTAAAGTAATATTTACTATGAAACATATTATTTAAATTGTTGAATAAGTTTTACAACTCGTGATTTTTTCTGAGAAAACTTGCACTGATGGTACTGAATCAATAGTGAGTAAAACTGATTATCCCTTGATATGAACAAAGACAGTGACACCAAATTATACTAGTCATTATATTCTTTACTGCCATGCCCCCACATTAAAATTAGATGGCTGTTTCATTTAGGAACATCCTTGGTGAAGAATTAAACTTACTAATTTTTTTAGTGTGTGGCCTATTAGTTCACTTTTATAGTATTCTATGAAAAATATGCATAAAGAACTTTTCCTGTATACCAAAGTGCAGTGATTACTTTGGGGAAAAGAATTTGTGAGAATTATTTGAATTGTGTGCTAAACTGGCCCATTTTTCAAGGTACAAGAATTTTACTGAAAGAATAACTAATAGACAATTATAATTTGGGGCCAAAGATATTTGACAAATATTTTCCTGAAAATGAGCAAAATCAGCCTTCCACTACAAAAAAAAATGATATTTGGTATCAATTTGGTATCAAATATAAAACCAAGAACGAGAATTTTGGGAAGTTTGTCCTTAACACTGTGAGTTTGACAGTTTCCCAATACTAACAAAGAAAAAAAATTCTGATAAGATTAATGGTGATTAATGAATATGATTTCTTGACATTACCAACATTTGTATTATCTGCATATCTCAGTGAACAAGTACTATTTATTTATTTGAACAAGTTTTTTTTAAATGATCAGTATATGCTGTTATTAAATCATGCACAGATAAAAGATCCATTGAAAGGCATGCTAGACCACAGAGCATGAAAAGTTTATTGATCTTGTTTCAGAGTTCACTAATTTTTTTGTGGTTAAAAAAAACACATAACATAAAATTTACCACCTTAACTTAATTATATAGTTCATTAGTTTTAAGTATATTTACATTTTGTGGAACAGATCTCTGTAGCATTTCATCTTGCAAATCTGAAACCCTATATTTGTTAAACAATAACTTTCCTCTTCTCCCTCCTCTCACCTCCTGGTAACCAGCATTCTATTTTTTGTTTTAATGAATTTAACTGTTTTAGATACCTCCTAAAAGCAGAATTATATTGTCTTTTTTAACTGGTTTATTTCATTTAGCATAATGTACTCAAGATTTACCCATGTTGTAGTATGTGACAGGATTTCCTCCCTTTTTAAGGGTGGATAATGTTGTTTTGTGAATATACCACGTTTTAGTTATCTGTTGATCTGTTGACAAACATTTGGGTTGCTTCCACCTCTTGGATATTGTGAATGGTGCTGCTATAAACATAAGTGTGCAAGTATCTCTTATAGACCCTGCTTTCAATTCTTTTTGGGTTGTAGAATTTTTTTTTTCTTTTTCTGATGGGGGGATTATAGATTTTTGAATCGCTTTCAACTCTTTTGGATATACCCCAGAAGTCGGATTATAGGATCATTTGGTAGTTCTTTTTTTAATTTTTTGAAGAACACAATACTGGTTTTTATAGTGGTTGGACTGTTTCACAATATCACCAATGTTGCTCAATGGTTATAATTTTTCTATATCTTTACCAGCACTTGTTTTATTTTCATTTGTTTTATCTTGTTTTTGGTAGTAGGCATCCTAATTAGATGTGAAATAATATCTTGTTGCTTTGATTTGCATTTCTCTGAGGATCAGTGATGTTGGGCATCTTTTCATATGTTTGTGAATCATTTGTATGTCATCTTTGAAGAAATCTCTAGTCAAGATTTTGACCATTTTTTAAAAAATTGGGTTATTTTTGTTGTTGAGTTGTAGGAGTTCTTCATATATTATGGCTACTAATTCTCATTAGATATATGATCAGCAAATATTTTTGCTTAATTGTGGCTTTCTTCTGTTTGTCTTGACATTGTCTTTCAGAGAAAGAAGTTTTTAATTATAATCAAGTGCAGGTTATCAATTATTTCTTCCATGGATTGTGTCTTTGGTTTTGTATGGTAAAGGCATCACCATACTCAGGGCCATCTAGGTTACCTCCTATGTTATCTTCTAGAGTTTTATAGTTTTGTGTTTTGCATTTAGTTCTATGCTCCATTTTGGTTCATTTTTTGTGAGGAGTGCAAGATCAGGGTCTAGACTCCTTTTTTTTTAAAATTTGCATGTGGATGTCCAGTTGCTCAAATGCCGTTAATGAAGAGACTAGCTTTGCTCTACTGTATTGCCTTTGCTTCTTTGTCAAAGATCAGTTTTCTATATTTATGTGAGTCTATTTCTGGACTCTATATTCTGTTCCCTTAATCTACTTGTCTGTTTTTTCACCAATATTACACCCGCTAATTACTGTACATTTTTAATAAGTCTTAAAGTTGGGTAATGTCAGTCCCCCAAATTAGTTCTTTTCCATCAATATTGTGTTGCTTATTCTGGGTTTTGTGTCTCTTCATATAAACTTAGGAATCAGTTTGTTGATATCCAAAAAATAACTTGCTTGAACTTTTACTGGAATTGCAGTGAATTTATAGATCATTTTTGGAAGAACTGACATCTTGCAATATTGAGTCTTATTATCCATGAACATAAAATATCTCTTCATTTTTTTAAGTTCTTTGATTTTGTTCATCAGAATTTTATAGTTTTTTTCATATAGATACCATACATATGTTGGTAGATTTATACCTAAGTATTTCAGTTTTCTCAGTGCTGGTATAAATGGTATTGTATTTTTAATTCCAATTTCCATTTGTTCATTGGTAGTATATAGGAAAGTGATTGACTTTTGTACGTTAACTTTGTATCTTGCAACTTTGCCATAATTGCTTATTAGTTTCAGGGTTTTTTCTTATTTTGTTTTTGTTGATTCTTTTGGATTGTCTATATAGACAATAACAGCATTTGGAAGCAAGGACATTTTTATGTCCTCCTTCCCAGCATATAGACTTTATAAACATTTTTTTTTTTTTTGGTCTTTTCCTATTAACTAGGACTTCAGTACAATGAAAAGGATTGATAAGAGAGGATATTTTTGCTTTGTACCTAATATTAGTAGGAAACTTTGAGTTTCTTGCCATTAAGTATAATTTTAACTATAGGATTTTTGTGGATGGTCTTTATTGAACTGAGAAATTTCTATTCTGTTTTTGGTTTACTGAGTTTTTTAAAATCATGAATGGTTATTGGATTTTGTCAAATATTTTTCTGCATCCATCGATATGAATAGGTGCTTTCATTTTTAGACTACTGAATCATTTAAGAAATCATTTTATTTTGGAATATTTTTAGAATTAGAAGTTGTGAAGGCAGTACAGAGAATTTCTGTATTTCACCCAGTTTCTTATAATGTTAACTTCCTAATACTATGTACATTTATTAAGCTGAGAGATTAGTATTGGTGCATTACTGCTAACTACACTTTAGACTTGATTCAGATTTTATCCATTTTCTCACTAAGGTCTTTCATATTGCATTTAGTGTATTTTTAGAGACAATTTCTCAGTCTTTATTTTGTGTGTGTGACAATTTTGAAGAGGTCAGGTATTTTATAGAATCTTCAATTTGGGTTTCCTTAGGGTTAGACTGGGATTATGGGTTTTGTGGAGGGACAACACTGAAATGAAGTACCCTTTTCACCACAGGAACTCAACATAATTTATCACTTCTTATGTTAACCTTGATCAGTTGTTTAAGGTAGTGCCTGTCAACTTCAATTATAAAGCTACTTGTTTTTCTGTTTCTATACTCTTTTTTGGAAGTGAATTACTAAGATTCCCAAATCCAGCCCCTACTTGGGGTAGGGAGGTAGGAATTTAAGCTCTAAAATAAATAATTTTAAATGTATCACCTTAAATTTCTAATATGGTATATGTTTACATAAATAAAATTCTAATGCTTTCAATCATTTTTAGGAATGAAAAGGATTCCTAAAACCAAAAGTTTTGAGAGCCATTGTCCTTGTCCTTACCTTGTGAACAGTTACTATATTCTGCTAACCAATTTTTTTTTTCTCCAAAAACTTCATATTTGATGATATGGTACTTCACTGTTGTGTAGTTCCTTCTTTTGAATGCATCTCCACATCCAGACTTCATTTCACTCTTATATAGTTTATTGCTATATTTCTTTAAGTGTTATTGTTCCTTCCTCTCCCCATTTAGAAGTGGAAAAGTAATCTCAGAATGCTACTGACTCACCTAATCATACCTAAAGCCTTTGTCTTTCTACTTCTCTACCAGTCTTCTTCATTATATTACATGTGCTTATAGATGTACTCATTTCAAGGGACCAAGGGGGTGCATGCTGTAAACTTTTCTTGTTGGAAACATATTGAAATAAAACAGTATAATGTTAAATGGAATCCACTTAAGGACTGTTAAGACAAAAACCCAAGAATGTGTCTAAGAAAAGTGTTCATGTTCAAGCCACACAAAAAGGATCAACTGTGACAAAAGTTTAGTTATCACTAGAACTACAGGATTTCTATCATTTATGAAAGAGGACTTTTCCCTCAAAGAAATTTAAACAACCTTATAATGCATGTATCATTATAATGGCTATAATAATTGAAATTGTTTTGCCCTTGTCCAGCTTGTGTTTTAGAGACACCATTATAATGTCTTAAATTAGAAATATATTCTTATAAGAAACATTTGGAAAAAAATGAAAATTTCCTTCCAAATGCTCTTGATTTCTTTCATAAGTTTCTAAGCCAAAATAGTATATTTTTGCAGAGCTTCATAAAATAGAGCTTCTGGGTTAGAAATGCCCTAATAGAAATTCTTACACTGGGGCACCTGGGTGGCTCAGTGGTTAAGCCTCTGCCTTCAGCTCAGGTCATGATCTCAGGGTCCTGGGATCGAGTCCCACATCGGGCTCTCTGCTCTGCAGGGAGCCTGCTTCCTCCTCTCTCTCTCTCTGCCTGCCTCTCCGCCCACTTGTGATCTCTCTCTGTCAAATAAATAAAATCTTTAAAAAAAAAAAGAAATTCTTACACCACTATTTCTTTAAGTGGCATATTGACAGAGACATGAGCTTTTGTGTTCTGAACAGATATTGTGCTTCCCATGTGCTGTTCAAAGCATTGGCCAGTCTATATTTCACATTAATCAGAATCATCTAGTGGCCTTTTTAAAATAATGAACTCATGAACCCTACCTGTCACCTCTTGAATCAGAATCTGAGTGTGACTTTAAATATTAATGACATAATTTTTGTCCATCTTAAAATGTAAAGTAACTGAAGTAGAAGGAAGCACTTAGGTAACCTTTTGCTTCAAGAAGTCATTTTGATAGTAAAAGGGTTAACTCATTATGTGCTCTCACCAAGAACAGTCTAGGGTTATGATGATATTAGAGCCTGAGTAAGATGAAAAGACCTGGTCTAAGATCAAATACAAGGATATCTCAGTGTATCAGACTAAATTTTTGAAGGTACAAGTCTTTGAAGTCTGTCAAGAATGAAAAAAGACTTAGGTAAAACACTTGAGCCAGGGTAGGTTCATCTTTGATTCAGAATTACTGAGGACAGCAGCACTCTTGAAGGCCTGGAGTCCTAGATCCATCAACATGTCACCATTAATCTAAAATGTGCAGTACTCTGAAACTTTTGTCTGATTGGCAACTCTGTAATTATAGAGGAAAAAAGAATTTCCTAATCTGCATCTTCACTGCTTTTGTACTAAACCCTTGGTGAACATAGGGAATTTAAAAAATATTAAGGAAACCCTACCATTTTAGCCATTACGCCTAATATTTATTATTTTTTCTCCCTGAATCTAGTTATAACTCATTTGCAGTAAAGATAAACTCATTTATATGTTTCATTTCCAAAATCATATTGAAACATTATTTGAATAAAAACTGCAGTTATGAAAAAGAATTTACTTGAGCATAAGGACAATTAATCAAAAACACTATAGTAAGTTTTCTATCTTTTAAAGAGAAAAAAAAGAGAATGTTTAGTAAAGAAAGTTGCATGTAATACATAAATCTGTTATCAATGTAGATGACTCCTAATCCCTACTCTAAAGAGAATGTGAACAACAGGAGTGTATCCAAGGATTCTTTCATATATCAGTGACAAGAATGCCTGTGGAACAGGAGAAGGGAGTGAAATTATGGTACTCTTTAGCCAAGATTCCTCTCAATGCCAAAAAAAAAAAAAAAAAAAATCCCAGGACTCTTTTGGTTAGAATCAATTCCAGAAAGTTTTAAAATCTGTATGAAAATAGTTTGTGACACAATTTGATTATGTTTGTTGTATTAGAAGTCCTTCCTACAGTGTGGTAGTAAATCTTATTAAGTAGAATTCTTAGTTCTCATTACAACAAAGCCAATATTTTTCTTCATCAAGCTATATCTCCAAGTAAAGATGTAGAATCCATAAGAGGTTAAGAAAAATTTTCACTTAATGACTAGAAATTTCATCATAAATATTATAAAACTCCATATTAATGAACTCCAGAGTATTATAGAGAGTAAAAGAGATAAGTGGTATTTATTAAGTTAAAAATAAAACACCTGAATTTTATATATGGTTTGGCACCCTAATAATTATTTCTGGCGCATGTATTAACACAATTATTCAAAGTAATAAATCATTCAAATTTGCTTTTATTGTCATTTATGTAAAGTGGATGGGGTTATTTATTAATAGCTATTAATAGTTACTCACTTTAATTAAAGTATCTGAAAAAGTTTGTCCTATTTTTGAGGAAGGGTAACTAGATTCTATGATCTCTGCTTGAAGTGACATTGGAATATTTCAAACATCCAAAGGATATATAAATATCTTTTGTAAGTGTTTTTATTTTGTCCTTACATTGGTCTATGAACCATTTTAAAGGTTTTGAAGGGTAATAAAGTCACTGACCCATCATGGAATTCTTAGTTATAAAAACATTCAATTCAATTTTGGGTTTCTATTTCAATTCAGATATAAATTTTGTTGTTACTTTTATTACCTACTGTATACATATCTGTTTGTCTCAAACAGCTATTGGAAGATAATAACTCCTAAATGTAGTTTTCAGCTACAGTCTCAACACTGGCCTTTGACAAATGTCTCCAAGTATTCAATTGAGGGGGTGCTATGTTTTAAATTTTGGGATCTTTATGGTTGATTATGTCACAGTGGTAGAGAGATGAACTTCAAAAATGGGGTGGAATGCTGTTTTGTATAAACTCCTTCCTTTTTACCAAGCTGATGAAGAGCAAAAGGTGAGAGGGAGGAACTGAGAATGGGAGAGGAGTAATTTTCATGTACTCAGAAGTGAAAATGTGGGAGGAATGTTGCCGAAACAACTTTTGGAATGATGTTCTTTGTTTTCTCTCAAACTTAAGCACTCTTTAGATATTACAGATTTTGTGGGCAGGACTAGGAGTTAAAGACTTTCCTAAATATTATTAAATATGCTTCAGAGGAATATGTTTTGCAATTTGAATGAGAAATGATTAAACTAAATCATTCAGCCATTCACTCTCAATTGAGGTCAAAGATATTTGTGTTTATATGTGTCGTATGGCATTTTATTTTGATACATGTATATATTCATGCTGTTCAAATTAAAACATTATAGGTGTTCTTAATTTAGGGCACGACATAAACAATATAAAACTCTTGGGAATGAATAACTGTATTTTGCTATAATTAAGGAATATAATGGAAGAACATAAGTGGATGGTCAGTGCTCTGGTTGATCCATGGCCAGCCAGGTTCTGACTTCATTGACACGTTTCATGGAAAGGGTGTTTTAATGAAGGATGGAATTGTAGATAATTTATTCCATGCTGTGAGGTTAACCACAAGCCTCTAAGAAATCACAAAACTTATTTTTCCTGCAGATGTGCTGGAACTAAAAGCAGGGATTGAAATTCTGAAAGCATTACAGTTTTTTCTGACTTGATTTTATTGTAAAGCATACCCTCATTAAGTGTGTGTGTGTATATATATACACACACACATATACACACATTAATATAGATAGATATAGATATTTCTGCTCTTTTGAGAACACTTCTTTTTATTGGTGTTCTGTCAGTACAATTGAAACAATTTCAAAAGTAAAATATGCAAGTGTAAATATGCCCTGCATTTGTGTTGCTTCCTTGCATAACTTTTTCACAGGGTAGTCATCCCCAGTGTTATTGTTTCTATTTGTACTCCAGCATTCTGTTTCTCACCTCTTAGCCCAGCAGTGTAGAATCATCATTATCACATTAATAAGGGAGGAACATAGTTCTGAAACTTTGGGTGTTCTTCTCTCCTCCCGATTTTCAGTAACACCTGGGCATAATAATGGTGGTGTGGATAGCAGTTTGGCAGTTCTGGACCTGGGCCAAAGAAAAGAGATATTTTGGAATTAGTCACTTAAAAAACAGATTAAAAAAATCTCTTCTGGGTTTTGAGTATCAAAATTTTAGCTCCTGAGGGAAACTGAAGAATACAGAATGGATTTAGACATAACAGGGAAAAATATATATTGAGGCAGAGAAATTCTTTCCATTATTGAATTTAGATGGATTCTTTAGGATTGGGGAAGGAGGTGGGACATGAGAAGAAAAGCAAGATGCAGAGCATTTAATTCCGCCCTCTCCCTTTTTTTTTTGTCTCCCCACCCCTCATCTTCCCTAACCTTTTCTGCTCCAGGCCTTTGACAAGTAGGATAAGAGGTGATTGAAGATTTGTCTTTAAGGATTGCATGGTTAGAAAAGACAGGTGACTAAACATCAACCTCAAGGGTTCTTGAACAAGAAATGCAGGGCATGGTGGTATACCTCATGCCGGTGTGGCTAGTTGATAAATGATAAATGACACTAACTAATCTCTCAAGAATTTAGGTACAAATCTGGGGAATTGGAAGAGGGTTCCCTAACTGAAAGTATTAATACCTGACAGTCTGGTAGAATGTAAGCTCAAGAAACTAGACTGAATTGTGTAAATATTTTATTTTAATTTTTAAGATTTTATTTGTTCATTCAGGAGAGAGAGCACAAGAGAGAGAGCATGAGTTGAGGAGGGGGCAGAGGGAGAGGAAAAAGCAGACTCCCCACTGAGCAGGGAGCCTGATGATGGCCTCCATCCCAGGACCCTGAGATCATGACCTGAACCAAAGGCAGGGGCTTATCTGACTAAGCCATCCAGGCGCCCCTGAATTATGTAAATATTTTAAATTGCACTTTCAGCATAGCTTGAAGACAGAATGCCCAAAGTTTAATATAATTGTAGATAAAGAAAACCAAATCCCAGTGATTTCATGCAGAAGTGGTAGTGGGAGTCAAGGAATGAGACTGAATGAGATTAATTGTGAGGGATGGGGAGCATGGAGCTAGACACAGGCTTGTAGCTGATTTGAAACCATCATCAGAAAGAATTAGCCCACCCTCAGTATGAAATTTTTTTAAAGATTTATTTATTTATTTGAGAGAGAGAAAGCAGGAGCAGGAGGGGCAGAAGGAAAAGGAAAGAGAATCCCAAGCTGACTCTGCAAGTGCAGAGCCCCATGTGGGGTTGGATCTCAGCACCCTCAGATCTTGACCTGTGCTGAAACTAAGAGTTGGATGCTTAAACTGCTGACCCACCCAGGCACTCCAGTATGAAAGTATTTTTAAAAGGTCTTGGTGAGTTGAAGACAAGCTACAGAAAAGGGGCTTCAAAATATTAATGATATAAACAGTAGACTAAGATGCATAGCTTTCAATGAATATAAAAGACAAATAGGAGGGAAGAAGCATTCTTTAGAAACTGGGTGTCAAAGAGAAAAAGCAGCAAAGGGAGAAACTTGGGTCCTGCAAAATAAAAGCAAGCCAAATAATTGAAGTATACACAACTTTACTCTTTGTCAGAAAAAAAAAAATCCACTTAAATATTTGGATTGATAGAAGAGGATGTTATTGAACTAGGAATCCTTTCACCAGTGTCATAAGAAACTAATAACTAGATCCATACAGAGTTCTCACAAAAAAAATCACAAAATGTGATCCTACACATCTAATTGATTAAAATTTTACTCCCACCCTAAAATTATGAAGCAGAGGAAACTTATAAGACAACATTCCAAACTGAATTAAATATATTGGAACAAATATTTAGGGATATAAAGAACTATTTTGAATCAGAAATTTAAAAACTTCAGGCCAAATAAATCATAAATGGAAGAAGTGAAGAGAACATTTAAATTAGGGAAGAAATAATTGAGAGAATGTAAATATGATAAAAGAAATAGTATTTATTTATTTATTTAGGAAATTAGTTTACATAAGAGAAAAAGTAGAGAAAATGGAAGATATAGAAAGGAAGGATAGGATTTATAAAATTGGTATCTCTGAAGAAAAAGAGAATAGAATAATTTATCAGAACTCATATTTAAAATTATAATCTAAAAAAAATCCAGAAATAAAAATAACTCCTCAATCTACAAATGAGAAGTTCCTATAAAGTACATGGGAAAATCAAGTTGGAATGTTCAGCTCCAGTATGTATTCTTATAAAACTATTATATTTCAAAGATAAAGTAAAAATCAAATATTAAAAAGAGCAAAATAGTTAGACTGGTGTCATGATTTTCAAAAGCATCATACAAAGCAAGGCAGCAATGGGGAAGGAATTTTTTTTTTAACTCAAAAATATGTTAACCAAGGATTTTATCTTAAACCTATCTTTAAAGCATCAAGGCTCTAGAAAAATTTTTTGACATACAAGACATAGAAAGTTCTACATATACATGAATTTTTCTTTTAAAATATACTAGCAGATGGGTTTCATCCTTTAATACTACAGTAAATGGGAGTATACTACAGTAAAGGGAGTATACACACGCATACACACAGACACATATGGACATACACATCAAAGCTTAAAATAAAAAATGAAGATGAAATAATAATGGGAAAATATTACTTGTAACAAAGTATAAAAGTATAGCTTAAAAATAGGGAATTAGGGAAAGACAAAATGAAAGTACAATAAGTTCATTTATTGCTGGATGGGCAACAGATGGGAATTAAGAATCCCATTAAAAGCTGACAAACTAGACAGTAAAAGATAAAAGGTAAAATAAGGAAACAGTGGATTAAGGACATCAAAAATATATGTGTACGAATATATCCACCAGAACATAAAGTCAAAGCTTTCTAATACTGTGTGTGTATACTGTTACTGTGTGTATAGATATATTTATCTTGTAGAGAAAGAAATATAACAAGCATAATACACAGTATTTATAAAATATTATGACAAAATTAAGTCAAATATCAGTTATATATACTTAACTCACTAAAAGAAAAAAAAAGATTTCAATTTAGCTCATGAAGACTCAATGAGATAACAGGATAGCAATCCTATTTTCAGCAGATATAAAGCACACAAGCCAAAAATTATTTAAGGCGATAAGGGCACTTGTATTAAAAATCACAAATCACAATGATGTTATGACACAAATATTTATGCATCCAATAACATAGCAACCACTTCTATGAAACAAACTACAGAAATAGAAACAGACAATATGAGACTTTAACATACTACTCTTAGAATAAGGCAAGTGAAGCCCTCCTGTCAAAGACCACCAGTAAAACCTGTAGCTTAGTAAATTGAGTTAATGCTCATTGCATTGGGGAAAACTGCACACCATGAGAAAACATAGAGTATGTCAATAAGGGGTTACTAGAAAAGACTTACTTTAAAATTGGAGCTTATTTAGATGATATGGGAAGAGTTTATAGAAGAATATTATCAGGAAGTGGAGGTAATTCTACTTGTAGTTTATTATAGTTTATTGTAATAATAAATCTTATCTAGAAGGAGGGCAGTAGGAGTTAAGCTACAGCAGTAACTGGTAAAAGGGCAGAAGCCACTCATATTAAATGGAAAGAGAAATATTTACCATCTATGGCTAATATTATGACTTTCTCTTTAAGTCTGTGCTTAGGCAAATTAGGAAATAGTCCTTTTTTTTTTGTTTTGTTTTCTTCACAGTCACAAAGTGACCTTGTCAGGAATCAGGTTGTTTTGTCCAATAGTGGAACAACAAGCCTAGATGAGAATACTAGGAGAGCTACAACACTGAGATTGAGTTTCTGGTTATCAGGGTCTGCTTCCCCCTTTTAGATTAAATGCATACATAATAAGTAAGAAGATGGAATTACTAAAAAAACCTAATCAGTAAGGTAAATTCTGATATATATCAAACTTTATACCTTTATAAGAGAATACCTCTGTATTTGTCTATGTATGTCTATGTAACATTACCTAAATGTACATGTATTAGGTCACACTCACATATATACACAGAAACTTCAGTAAATCCCATAAAATAGAAATATGATAAGCAATGATCCTTAATCACAATAAAACAAAACAAGAAATTTTTAATAAAATCATAAACCAATAAAGTTCTTTAGCCTAGAAATGTGAAAAATGCTTATTAAACTAATAGGTTAAAGGAAAGATGCAAATTATAGTATTTTTTAAAAAGTACAGAATATATGGGATGCATTAAAAAATTCCAACCATGGAATACTTCAATAGTAAAATGAAATATTACAAATTAATTACTCAATTAAAAACTGTAATAATAATAATGTAAGTCAAAAGAAAGAACAAAAAGAAAACAACAGAGATAAAAGCTGAAATTAAGGAGCTAGAGAATAGAAAAATAGAAAAATTAAATAGGTTTAATTATTAAATAAAAACCCTAGCTTTTGAAAAAAAAGATATGTGGTTATTCGACAAAAATAAATACAGGAAGTTTAATCCAAAAATTGATGAGATTGGTTAGGGATGGCTGAAATAGGTGGAAAAAATGGGAAGGAGAGAATGATATGGAAGGAATGATGAAGGAGAGATATTCCAAGCATATGCTTTGCTTAGTTTGACTTTTAGTACATTGGTTATATTTCACATATGTGAAATATAAATAAAGAACTAAAATGAACCAGGTCATGAGGAGAATCTAAACTAGAATAAAAATAATAAATAATAAACGTAATATAGATAATTAAACAAAGGAGTTAGGGAAGAAAAATGTAATCTAATTAACTTCAGAAAACAGCAATTTGACTTGATACTTCAAAGCCAAAGATAAAAATGAATGTATACAAATATGGTACTATAGTTGGTGAATTTTTCTTCATAAGGTTATGGATTAGCAATTCTGAATTCAAACATATCGTGGATAATGAAAACTAGGTTTTTCGCTATCAGAGAAACAAGTTACAAATGAAAGGAAAATACTGGAATCAACTTTGTGGGGTTAGATTGGAATCAGATATGTTTGTCTAGAAATACTGACAAAGATATGTATATAGATCAATAGATCACCCTCAGTTTATGATGGGGTTACATCGTTATAAAGCCATCATAAATTGAAAGTATCCTAAGTCAAAATGTATTTAATACACCTAACCTACCAAACATAGTAGCTTAGTCTAGCCTACCTTAAACGTGTTTAGCATGCTTATGTTAATCTACAGTTGGGCAAAATCATCTAACAGAAAACCTATTTTATACAAGATGTTGAATATTTATGTGATTTATTGAATACTGATTGATTTCTTTGAATAATATTGAAAATGAAAAACAGACCTGGTTATATGGATATATAATGTATGCTATCTGGTTGTTTACCCTTGTGATCACATGGTTGCCTTGTAACTGGGTGGCTGCCACTGCTCAGCATTGTGAGAGAGAGTGTCATACCACATGTCACTAGCCTAGGAAAAGACCAAAATTCAAAACTCGAAGTGTGATTGCTACTGAATGCCTGTCATTTTCACAATGTCATAAAGTTGAGAAAAATCATGTCAAACCATTATAAATTTGGGACTATCTGTATATGGATATACATAATGTTCCCTAACTTTGCTCACTGAGAAGGAATAAAACCTCAGTAGCAGTGAGACAAGTTAGCTTCCACATTTTGGTTTCTAAATACCATTCTCTAATGAAAGGAATGGGATCAAGTTGGAGAACTGTTTGATCCAGGTCATTTCACTGCATGGAAGAACCTCTTGGAAAAGAATTCATGCTTTGATCATAGCTGGGAAACTGACAAAGAGGAAGAAAGGTAGTTTTGAGGATTATGTCAGCAAGACAATAATCAATAACAGTAATAATGAAGAAGATGATGACAAACAATTTCTGGACCAAGCCTTATATGCTAAGTGGAAGAATGGCAATGAATAGACTTTCTCCTTGACTGGCGTCTATGCTTAAATACCAGTGAGAGAGTTGGGAGTAACATTTAAAAGATGCAGTTCCCTACACTGAATGAAACAGGGGTAACACTAACTCTGATTTCACACCAGTCATTCTTGCAGAAAGTTGTGTCTTTGACTCTGTCAGAGTCCTTCAGCGCTCCCAGATGATTCCAGTTCCAGATGACTGGAATTTTTCCTTTGCTCTTCCTGGAAGAACATTAGCAAAGATAGCCAGCAAAGTAGTGATGGGAAGGACTTGATCATAAGCACGTTTGTCACATACACCAGAGTAATCTCTGGAGTACATATAGGTTGCTGACATTGAGACAATTTGAGTTCTAGCCATTTGTGAAACTGTTTTAATATTTTTGGTTTGGTGCTTGGGAAATCAGGAAATAAGGGCCTCTTTTTCCCATTCGTTCTACAGATCTACAGAAGTCCAGATATGGCTGTTTTCTTTGGTCTCAGGGCCGACTTGGCCTAGTGAGCAGAGTTTCAATAAACAGTGACTTTCAACACTTTCAAGTAAAATCTGAGCAAATCAGTAAAGTCACCAGAATGTATTGTGTTTGCAAACAAATATACAATACAACTTATATAGTTAAACAAAACAAAATAAAACTTGTTTTTGAATGTGTTCTGCAATATGTCACTACCACATTATTATTTTACTCAAAATTGATGATCCTGTACCTTTAGCTGCATGCATGGGCACATGTGTGTTATATGGGAAGGGTGCTGGAACGTTGAGTAGGTGACTGTATTTAAGTGTTTCACTTGTGTTTTTTTTTCTTTCTTTTCTTTTATTATTTCTTTTCAGTGTTCCAAAATTCATTGTTTATGCACCACATCCAGTACTCCATGCAATATGTGCCCTCCATAATACCCACCACCAGGCTCACCCCACCCCCACCCTCCCAAACCCTGTTTGTTTTAGTTTGCTTTGTTATATTTTGTTAGTGTCTCATTATTTGAGTTTTCTGTGCCTCTTAGTGATAGATTTCTTCTATATTTTCTTCATCAAAACCTGTGTGTCTGTTACTACAGTGTCACAATGTTAGATTCATGAGTTATAAAATTCCTTTTTTAGGCCTTTTGGATAGTTGCCTTTTATAACATCATCATTCTTCTAAATATATTCCAGGGAAGCCTGGATGTGTGTGTGTGTGTGTGTGTGTGTGTGTGTGTGTGTGTGTTTGCTAGTGATTCTGTGTACAACTCTTGAGGATACACATATATTTTTCATCACATATCCTGTCTCAATTTACCTTTTCCTGGATATATAAATCTGTATAGTTGCTCAGCTACAGTATTATATGTATTCTTAGACCTAGAGTTTTAATGAATTTTCCTGATATTCACGTTTCATGTAACTCCAATCCAAACAAAATACCCTATTCATTTTGCCACCGAATAGGAAACGATCCCAGGTATAGAATACCAAACCTCCTCTCTGGTTTGCTAATAGACTTTTATTAACATATTTTCAGACAATTAAGTTCCCTGGTTGAGAAGGGAGATTCTTCTTCCAAATGTTTAAGTTTCTCTTGCCTCCAAGAAGAATGATAGATGTGATTGGAGCACCGCTCTGGGACTTGTCAGTCATCCATGAACAGTCTTCTCACTACAGGGACATTCTCATCCAACTGGAGAGTTTTCTTCTACTATGTGAAAATCTACCCTGGCTCTCAGGGAAGATGGATATAAATGAACCTCCTGAGATGTTTGATACCATCTTACTACTTGTGGGACTAATGGGGATTTGGGGAGAATAGTGGAAAGATGAACTGAACACTGTGTTGTAATTCCACTTAAACCTGGACTGCACAAAAAGACCATTATACATACATTTAAAACTAACCTTAGTTTTTTTAAAAAATGCTCTTATTCCTATACACAACAAACAAAAATTTGTTTTCTATCTTGACAGTTATTCCAAGCTTTTGTTACATATTTCTATTTCCAATACTTCTATCTAAGCCATTCTTTAAATTCCACTTATTATAGTAAAGGTATAAGGAAAAATAATATGTTTGTGAAAAAGCTTCATAATTCAAAAATATTCTATCAAATGGGTTATCTTATTTGGTCTTAAACTACACGAAGTAAATAAGAATTTTATTATTATTATTAATATTTTGGTTGGGATACCAGAAGACTTAAATAATTTGCTCATTGTCATATAAAAACATAGTAAAGGTTATAGGAAAAATGAAATTGAAGTCTAGGTCTCACAACTACAAATATCAGGACTATTTCAACCATGGTGTCCTCATATTCCCTTGTTGATTCTTTCTCTTAACTTTTTTTTTCTGATATTGTTCATATTTTTCCATGGTGTTCAGTCACCTTGATACTTGCTCTTTCTATGAGAACTTCTTATTCACTCAGTCTTTTAAATTCACCTTTCATAACTTCTTTTATCATTTCTTCATAGAATTATAAATCATAAGTCATTAATCTTAGAAGGTACATACTTTAGATCCAAATTCCAAAGGATGTTCTAATTATTCTCACAAAATCCTAGATTTATATTCTACTTTTTATTTAATACCTATTCAAATTTTGATCTCCGTTCTGCTATCTGAGGCTATCAAATGTTCTTTCAGTACACAAAAATAAATTTTATTTTCCAAAACCTCTTTTGTTGGCTAAATAATAATTTTATTATTCTTCTCTGTGTTTCACATCAGTTAGGAATTTTTTTAGATCCAAGGGGCAAACAGCATGAACCAAACTAAAAAAAAAAAAAAAAAAAGGATGTTATTTTCTTACACAACTGAAATATTTAGAAATAGGGCCAACTACACAACTGCGTTAGTATATAGTTTCAAAAGCACTCCCAAACGAAACAATATGGGACTGGGGAGGAACAGAAACCATAAGAGACTCTTAATCTCAGGAAACAAGCTGAGGGTTGCTGGAGGGAGGTGGGGGGAGGGATAGAGTGGCTGGATAATGGACATTGGGGAGGGTATGTGCTATGGTGAATGCTATGAAATGTGTAAGCCTGTTGATTCACAGACCTGTACCCCTGAAGCAAATAATACATTATATGTTAATAAAAAAAATCAAACAAATAAAAAAAAAATCCCAGGTTGATGACAAAAGGATGTCATGAAGGAATTTTTGGAGTAATGGATATATTCTGCATTGTGACTCTGTTGGTGGTTACTCAGCTTTTTGCATTTGTCAAAGCCATAGAACTATATAAAATGATCCATAAAGAGTACATTTTATTTATGTAAATTTAAAAAAAATCAATCAAGATGCACACTAAAATACGTACCAGTGCTGACGATTTAGGAATCAAAACTGTATTTATTTTTAATTCATCTAGTAAGCCTTGCAGATCTTTAAGACACTATGTTTGCAGTCACACTTCAAATGCTGTCAGTCAGTACACTGGATTTTATGATGCATAGGATGTTTTTAAAATTATTGAAGATTTAATTTAGTTTTGCTAAGTCAAAGAATTCTCCTACATAAATGTAAGAGTTAAGCATTTAAAAAGCTCATTGACTTGATTTTATTTTTCTCATCTTCATTTTTTTGTTTCATTTACATTCCAGTTTCTCTGGTCTTTGACTGCAAAAATAAGTTGCTTGTTGAACATTCTGGTATAGTTTGGCATTTATGTTTTAAGTAACTTTTTCCATATGCTTGTTTTTGCTTCCATGAGGTCTCTTTGTCTCAACTTTCTTCATCCCCTACTCTTAAAGTAAAGGAAAAAAATCTTTAGCTTTCCTTGTTGTGTTTGGCTATGATGTGTAGAACCAGTTATACCCAGATTTCTACTGTATGTTTATAATTTTAATTAGCTTCCTATAAAATTTCCCTCCTAACTCCATTGCCCAGTTAAAATAAGTTTTAACTTCCTCAACTCCCAAGAAGTGGGATGTGCAGGAAGACAGTGATTAAAGGATTAAAAAGAAAACTTTAGAAATCTTATTTCTTCTTTGAACAAAATCAGGTCAGTTTTTGCAATGTTTTCTGCTTGGATTCTTAGTTCATGGCTGGCCATCAATATTTGATGATTTAAAATGGCTTTTGGCTCTCCCTTTTTAAAAACAAGATTAGTTACGTATGTCATATGAACTCCTACATTTGTGGTAGCACACACTAGAATTAAGGTTATTACTCTTTTTTCCATTACTATATGCTGTCTTTACTCAGAAGTTTCTCAAGAATACTCCTTCTTGGATTGGAATTTTAAATGCTTAGTCACAAATATTGTCCAATTACTGGTCATCTCAGCACATTTAAATTTTCAAGGCAGAATCAAAATAAATACTGGAGCATGATAGAGACAAAGATAAAGATTTAATACCCTTTAAATAAAAAAATTAATACCCTTTAAATAGGCAGCATTTATATAATCAAGGCACAATGGGATATAATTGAAAGATGTAGTCATTCTAATCTTCTAAAGCCTTTTACCAATGTCCTATTAGAAGCAGAAATTAGGAAAAAGATGTGACCAGAGTAACAGATAATATTTTGAGAAGGAAATTTACCTATTCAATTTTCTATTTTACTTCTGTTCTAGAAATGAATTCAAAATCAATATAAATTACGTTATTTAGATATGCATTTCATTTGAATGTAGAACTATTAAGTCTGTTCTCTTCTAACATCATTCTGTTCATGTTCTCTAGACAATCATAGATGGGGGCTTAGAAGTGTCACATCCAATATCCTCAGTGACTTTGGATACTTTGTGGTCGGAGATGAAGTGCATCTATTATTCAGTTCAATGGTAGTGGCCAGAGTGTTTTCGTTTTTTGTGTCAGTTCCCAGTGTCCATTTCTCACTGGTTTTCACAAAGAGGGCAAAAGGCCATGTGCCATAAAGTGGGCTACATTACAGAACTTATTCTTTTATAATGGGCAGTAAGCATGCTTGTCCTTTGCTCTGTACAGAAGCATTATCTTCATATGCCAAAACTATTCACTATACTAGCATTCTTGATGATAGTCTGGGACAAAGTGAAGTTTTTGGTTTGCTCACATGACATGCAGATATAAGAGACCTATGGAGAATTGTCTCCCAACACCTACCCAAGTTATTCATACATGTGAAAGAGAAGCACCAGATGCATTAAAGATAAAAGTGTATAAATAAATAAGGCAATGAGTAAGTGATATTGTAAATGTTTTTGAAGAAAATAAAGCAGAAATGTTTTTGACCTTATGGTAAGGAAGTTCTTAAGTGGGCAAGAAGCTTTTTTTTTTCCTAAAAGAAATAAAACATTGATAAATGTAGTTACATAATCATTTTTGAATTCTAGGATAAGGTAAATGACAAATAACAGAATTGGAGAAATTATGTATTATTAATACTGGCAATATGATATTATTGGAAATATGGTATGACAATACCCTAATAACTGACAAACATTACTCAGAATATATACAAATTTCCTCCAAGGAGTATAAAAAAAAAAACAAAACAAGGTAATGTAATATTAGCAAAAATTGTGATCAGGTTATTTACATAAGAAATAGAAAATACCAATAATACATTTTTTAAAAGTTCTCAATTTTACTGGAGGTAAATTCATGTTTATCTTTTACTCTTTTAGTTTGATAAGTAAACAAATAAGTATTTCTGAGAGCATAGGGAAACATGCAATTCCATACCCTGTTGGTAAGGGTATAACTTATTATAGTCATTTTGGAGAGTAATTTGGCAGTATCTATTAAAATTTGATATTCATGTACTTCAAGAACCAATAATGTTTTTTCATGTTTACTCTAGAGAAACACTTCGTATGTCCCCCAGGAGCCATGTACAACCAAAGTATTGAAATATTATTTATCATGATATAACATAAGAATAAATAAGATAGTCAATAAAGGAGTGGGTAAACAAAACACAGAATACTATTGACAGTTAAATATCCTCAAGATATAGTGAAAATTGTAAACTGTAGGCTGATACCTGGAACATGATGCCACTTATGTAATTAGAGAGAAGGAGAGAGAAAGAGGAGAGGGGGAGAGATAGAGACTGAGGGACTGGGGGAGAGGGACTGGGGGAGAAATAGAGAGTGAGAGAGGAAGGGAGAGGCTGAGATAAAGGAGGATAGAGAGGGAGAGAAAGGAAACAATATGCATATATGTCTAAAATGATCTAGAAGTATACAACGTAAATTGATAACCAGAGTTCTTCTGGGAGAGAAATTTCCTTTGGCAGTTGGTAGTCAAGGAGAACTTTCTTTTGGATTTATGGGTTCAACACGTCCAGTTTGGTGATTTTTTGACCTATGTATTCACCCATGAACCTACCATCCACAAAGATACAGAGCATGAAATAGGTAATTTATAGTATAGGTATATGTGATTTGACTCTCTTTTATTTAACATAAAATGGGAGACAAAATGATGATGGAGTTGAGTAAATGCATAAGTAATACACCTATCTTAGTGACTGTTAACAGATTGGAACATTAGCATTTAGCTCTAGGTGGTAAAATATCAAAATGGGAATAAAATATATATTGTATTGAAAAAGATTGATTTAATAATATTACAGTCAAAGTCTTCCTTGATTTGGTAGCACATTTGATTTTCATTTAATTCAATTACTCAGGATAATGGTGATTCTGGGATTTCCTCTTTCCTGTAATGTGATTTTTCCATTATCATGAGGATAATAATTAGCAGTATGAACTGAACAACAAACTATTTTGCTTTGGAAACAACTGAATAGAATTTTTTAACTTATTTGCCAGAGATGTCATGCTTGGACTTTTTTGTAGGAGGTGATTACTTTAAATTAATAACTGCATTAGATATAGTAATGATTTTGATGCTTAGAAGAAGTGGAACCACAAACAGATGTTTTGCATTTTTAGATGAGGAAAACATATATTTGGAGCATTGATGGACCTTGAGTAGTTTTTCTAGTTTATTCTCAATCTTAATAATGTTTTGTTTGATTATGAGGCTAGCAAAACAGAAATGCAAATTGTCCCAGAAGCCAGAAATTAGGTTCATGTGGCCTGCACTATTCCTGGTGAGGACTTGACAGAGCTGAAATGTGAAACTAGTTTTTACTTTTCATTCTAATACAATAGAAGCACACACACATACCACAAGCAAATTGAAAAGTATAGGAAATAATATGTTGAGTGCTCATGCATCTCTTTCTAGGCTGGTGACATCTGAATGGCATATAGAGTTTGCCAGATGTTTTAGGATTATTTTTAAGGAATAAACAATTGCTTTTATGATTGAAATTACCTTTGTACCTTTTCCTATTCTCAAATTTATCCTGTCCAGAGGGAATCTCTTTTGGATTCGGTATTTACCATTTGACAAACGTTACATACTTTTTGTACATATGTATATTTAATAAAGAATACACATATTATAAGTTTTATAACTTCACATGAATTATATTGTATTCTATGTATTCTTTTAAAACTTGCCTATTTCTTTTAATCTAATATTGCTTTTGAGATTTAGCCAAGATGAAAAAAGAGTTCCGTTAGCCTCAGATCTTTGGTCAATAAATTAATTATTATAAAATAAAGTGAAAGCCTTTTATATTTCCATCCTCCACATCCCATCCTTTCTGTTCCTCCTGGCAATGAACACTATCATAAATTTTATTGTGACCAGCCACAATATTTGTACTTCACTATATTCATACATACATACATACACATATGTATGTAGTTTATTATATATATTTTCTATATATTTTTATTTATATATTTCAATAGTAAGTTAGATTTATATTGTTTTGTGTGTTTGCATGTTTAGTTATGTGCACTTTGTCATTTTGTTATTACAGGACATTCTTGTATAATTTCTGGTAGTACTTCTCATAATAAAGTCTGTTTTTACCTGAGTTTATTTTGACATTCCAGACTTCTTAGCTTTACTTTTTGCATACTTTATCTTTTTCTAGCCTTTTATTTTTAACTTTTTTGTGCCTTTGTATTGAAAGACACATAGCATATAGTTGGGTCTTTTTTTTTAAGATTTTATTTATTTATTTGAGAGAGAAAGAGAAAGTATGAGCAGGGGGAGCAGCAGAGAGGGGGTGAGATGGAGGGGGAAAGAATCTCAAGCAGACTTCATGCTCGAAGGGGTCTGACAGGGTCTTGATCTCATGATCCTGAGACCATGACATGAGCCAAAACCAAGAGTTGGCTTAATTAATTGAGATACCCAGGTGCCCTGGGTCTTGCTTTTTAAATACAGTATGATAATTTTCTTATTAATTGGAAAAGTTAGTCCATTAATGTAATTGCTGGTATGATTAGATACAGGTATGTCACTTTATACTTTGTACTTTATACAAAGTATACTTTATACTTTATACTTTGTTCTTTATGTTGCCTGTTCTGTTTATAGTACCTTTGATCATTTTCTATCTTCACTTATGTTAATCTGGTGTGGAGTTTTATCCCTACAGTATATGATAATGTTGAACAGAAATAGTGTGCCTTTTTTAAAAGGTAGCTTATAATGTTTCTTACTATGAATGATTATCAAATTTATCAAATTTATTAAGTTAAAGTATTTTCCTATATTATCAGTTTACTAAGAGTTATTTTTATGAATAAGTGTTTAAGTTTATCAAAGTCTTAAGTATATTTAATGGGATAATCATATTTCCCTTTTTTACTATTCCATTGTTGTAAAGGCCATTTCTGGAATTTCTATCTTAAAATCAGTCATTGTATTCCTAAAAGGTAGTCATTTTTAATTACCATTTTTTAAAAGATATATTTACTTACTTGACAGAGAGAGGGAGAGAGAAAAAGAGAGAGCAAGTACCAGCAGGGGTGGGGGCAGAGGTAGAAGCAGGTTCCCTTCTTAGCAGGGAGCCCAATAGGAGCTCTATCCCAGGACCTTGGGATCATGACCTGAGCTGAAGGCAGACACTTAACCAACTGAGCCACCCAGGTGCCCCTTAATTACTATGTTTAGATATAGTGTGAAATTTAAATTGCTATTTTGGTGTTCTACATTTATATTAATGAGTGATATGGATTTTTTTTCCTTTTTAAATATTGTTCTTTTTCTTAGTCCTATGTTCTTTTTTAGTAGTTCTTTGAGTAACTATGGTAATGGCAAATTGTCTCAATTTTTGTTTACCTGTAAATACCTAAATTTCATTCTCATCTTTATTATTTTTCTGAGTGTATGTTAATTGTCAAAAATTATTTTCCAGCATTTTGAATGTATTATTCCACTTTTTTTTCCTGACTTCTAATGTCCTATGAGAGTCATTTTATTTTTATAATTCTTTCTAGTAATTTGTCTTTTCTCTTTAGTTACTTTTAAGTGCTCCTTTCTTTTGGGGTTCTATAGTTTTTACTACTATAAATTTAGCTTTAGATTCTTTTTCATTTATTCAGTTCTTGTTGCTTCTCTTAAATGTGTTGATGTCTCAACCATTATCTTTTCAAAGTTTGCCTCTGTATTCTGTGTAGTCTATCATTTTCAATATCTTATTTGGATTTCTTCATTGTGTCCTTATGCTTTTTTCTTATTATTTATTTATTTGTCTCCCCGTGTTCTAAGCTATGCTTCTGTTTTACTCCCAAATCTCCAATCTTTTTTTGAGGTATTCCTTTTTCCTATGTTTTTAAATAGATTATTATGTTCTTATTAATTATTTTAAATATACTTATTTTATATTTCATCTGAGAGGATTACTATTTGAAGTTCTTGGTGGCCTGATTCTGTTGGTGTTATGCTTGCTGACTTTTGCTTATGGTGTTTTATAATTTTGGAATTGTAAGCTTCTTTTTTAGCATAGCTTTAACTATGTGAATCTTGGAAAGCCTGAGGAAGGATTCAATTTACTTCTATCAGGGACCCATTTTATTGTTAATTTTTTCAGTTTGCAATGATCCCTCTCCAAACAACAAATATTTTAAAATCTATCATACTTCATGGTAGTTCCAGGTCTAAACTTTTCTTCACCCTCTATGCCATGATTTTCAGTAAATTGGCCCAACAGAAGAATGCTGCACTGATAAACTGTAAAAATTACATATTATTTCTTAAAAAAAATAGTACGTCGATTAGCTGAGAATTCTGAGTGATAACATGGGAAAAAAAGATACATAAGTGGTTAATGTATTACAAATACTCATTTACTGTACTTAATTAGAATATTTACTTAATACTGGTGTGCTGTATAATTTTAAGGGGGGTTATTAATATATTACAGTAATTAAGAAAATAATTTCTATGATCTGTGCTTCTAGGCACTGAAAATTATAGAAATAAACTAACATTTATAATGTGTAAATGCCAGAGTTTATATTCACATAAATATTTTATTACATTATTAGTGAATATGATAATAAAATAATTTATATTTATTATTTGGCAGTTCACATAGTGCTTCCTTAGAAGCAGTTTATTTGATCTTTAGAAAAATGCTAAAGGAGGTATGGCAGATACCATTGTACTCATTTTACATATAGGTAAATGTAGCTTTAGTCTAATTAAGTTTCTCTGTAATAGTTACAGGAAGGAGTTGATTCCAGTCTTTCTAACACTAAATCCGTTACTTTTATAATTATACCTCTGTGCTAAATATACAAGGAATAATCATCAAAAAATACTTAAAGATTTTTTCACACTCCCCTTTTATGCATTTTGCCAATCCCCCCAGCCCCTCTCCTTTGGCAACCATCAATTGGTCCTCTGTATTTATGGGTCTATTTCTGCTTTTTGTTTGTTTATACATTTGTTTTGTTTTTAAGAGTCCACATGTAAGTGAAATCATAAGGTTTTTGTCTTTTTCTGTTTGATTTGTTGTTTTTTACAAGTACCAAAGTTTCACCTTCTTAATGGCTGAGTAATAATCCATTGTGTATATATACCACACCTTTATCCATTCATCTGTTGATGGACACTTATGTTGCTTCCATATCTTGCTATTGTAAAATGCTGCAATAAATATAGAATGCTTATATCTTTTTGAATTATAGTGTTTTTGTTTTCTTTGGGTAAATACCCAATAATGGAATTACTGGATCATATAATATTTCTATTTTTACTATTTTGAGGAACTTTCATACTGTTTGGCCCAATGACCTGATTTAAATTCTTAACAACAGTGTATAAGGGTTCATTTTTCTCCACATCCTCACCAAAACTTGTTTTTTCTCATCTTTTTGAATCTAGCCATTGTGACAGGTATAAGATGATACTTCATTATAGTTTTGATTTGCATTTCTTTGATGATTAGTGATGTTGAACACCTTTTCATGTGTTTGTTGGCCATCTGTATGTCTTCTCTGGAGAAAATTTTCTCTGTGTCTTCTGCCCATATTTTAATTGGATTATTTGTTTTTTGAGTGTTGAGTTGTATAAGTCCTTTATATATTTTAGATATTAACCCGTTTTTGGGTATGTCATTTGGAAATATATTTTTCCATTCAGTAGGTTGTCTTTTGTTTTGTTGATTGTTTCCTTTGCTTTTTATTTTAGTACAGGCCCAATAGTTTATGTTTGCTTTTGTTTCCCTTGCCTCAGGAGACATAACTAGAAAAATATTGCTAATTCCGAGGTCAAAGAAATTACTGTATATGTTGTTTTATAGGAATTTTATGGCTTCAGGTCTTATATTTAGATTTTCAATTTATTTTTGCATTTGGTGTGAGAAAGTGGTCCAGTTTGATCTTTGCATGTAACTATCCAGTTTTCTCAGCATCATTTATTGAGGAGACTGTCTTTTCCCCCATTGTATATTCTTTCCTTCTTTGCTGTAGATTGACCATATGTGAGTTTACTTCTGGACTCTCTCTTCTGTTCCATTTATTAATGGTCACTTTTGTGCCAGTACAATACTGTTTTGATTACCGTAGCTTTGTAGTATTTCTTAGAATCTGGGATTGTGATACCTCCAGTTTTGCTTTTCTTTCTCAAGACTGCTTTGGCTACTTGAGGTCTTTCATAGTTCCATATACATTTTATTATTATTTATTCTAGTTCTGTCAAAAATGCTACTGATGTTTTGAATGTCTTGATTTTATTAAGAAAGCATGTGTGAATTAAGCCTTTGTTAAGTGTTATATCTAATAGTACTTCTTTTCTTGCAATCCTTTTTATAGATACACATATGTACATATGTATAAAAATGTACATATGTATACATATTTCTATAATTATATCCACATGTTTCTAACTGCTATTATCTTTGAAAAAACTGTACTTTGTATTAAGTAAAAAAATATATGCTTGCCTGTTCATTTATGTGAAGTTATTTGTTACAAGTTATTGATCTTAATGAATTCTAGTATTTATATAATTATTAGCGATAAAAACTGCAAATATTCTATTAATTTTGTGAATCAAGTATCATCCTGCATAGTGGTGTAAAATAAAACATTAATTAGAAACACAAGAGATTTAAAAATATTTCAATGTAATGCTTTAAAGATAGTGCATATTATGTTATTAACAGTAACTTTTATGAGATTTCTAGAGGCTACATGGATACTATTCAGCATCTCAGATCTGGAGTTATTTATGTATTTTTGTTTGATTTGCACTTCTAAATTATCCTCCCATGTTCTGATATGTTTTTTCTTAATTTATGTAATCCCATCTTCTTTCACTGAAGTTATTTATTTGGTCTAACAAACTATTTTTGTTCCATAGAGTTTATTAAGGTATGTAAGATGTATGGGAAAAAATGATGACTAGAAACTACATAAAATATCTAATTTAGGAGACTATTGAATTTGAATCTGATTTAGTTTCACTAAATTCTTGACTACAAAACAATAATTAATTGTAAAGTAAGAAATTTTTTATTTGTAGAACTGGTATGTATAAGAATTGTTTCATATTATTTTTAGTTTAATAAAATAATTAGATATTGCAGTAGGAAGTACATCATATACTAAATATAGACCAACTTCAAGAGATCCAACTTATTTATGTAAATATGCACTTATTAAAGAATCATATTTATGTTATAGTGAGAAGGAATTATAAATGCTAATAAAATATAAATCAGATATATAAACAGTTCCCGCTTGCCCCCAAATAATCATAATTCAAATTTATCTCCAAAGATAATTGTCAATCTAACCTATGCTGGAGGTAATGCCACCATGAAAAAAAATCTATCACTATCACAATAGGGCAGGGGATAGTAAAAAAAAAAAAAAAAATGTTTCCCTGATGGTTCATTTTCTTTCCATTACATAATTTACAAAAGGTTTCCCCAGGTCAGTCTTCCCTTAAGGATAATTTCATTTGAAAACACAGCATTTTCTCACAATGAATGTATCTGGCAGTGTTTGAAAATCCCTTGCAAGTTGGAAAGATCGGAGATATAGGGATCAAATTTTTAAGCCAAAGCAGAAAACAGTGTCAGGAGTTCAACACAACAGTGATAAACAGTCATCTCCTGATGCCACATGTCACAGCTGATGGAGTCTTGCTGATCCATTTCTTTCACCATCCGCCTGACACTATGTTTTGTATAGCAGTGTTTTAGGGCATAGTGAAGGGCTTGGATGTTAAACAATTTTCCCCAATGAGAATCTGTCCTTTAGACTGTCATGCATTTGTTATTTACTTTGTTGTGTAGCATATCTTCAGGCATGCAACGAAGCATAGTGCATGGAATCAGAGTCAATAAATTGCTATGATTTCATCAGTCTGTATCCAAACATACTATCTAGTGTATGTGAAACTAAGAAGCTCAGATTTCCAAAAGAAATACAAATAGAAAGTTTCCACCAAAAGGTACTTACTATACAGCAACACACTATCTTATGAAAAACAAAACTTAAGATGAAAAATCTAAATAATACTCATGAAATTCAGTAGGTACTTAAAAAATAATAAAATTCTACATCTACATATACTCAACTATGTTGTTCCTTTCCTCAACCTGTTTATCTCATTCCAGTTCCTTTCATGTTGTTTTCCTTTTTCACTATTTTCCTTGCTTTTCCAATTCCTTTCATGTTGTTTTCCTTTTTCACTATTTTCCTTGCTTCTCCCTTGTCAATTTAGAAGAATACTAGATTCAGTATGTTTTCATTAAAGAAATTGAAAGCATCTGAAAGTATTCAGAGAAGCAGCACATTAAATGATTTCAAGAGCACTTCAACTTGATGAAACAGAGAGAAGCATTCCTGTGTAATATAATAATTTGAGAAACTGAATATTGAAAGTATGTATTAGGAAATAGCACTATTAATTTATCTTCAACAACTTAATTTTCCCATTTCTTTTCTAGATTTTATGCTTAATGATTCCAAAGTAATTGGAATCATTTTGGAATGATTATGGAAAAAATCCAAAGATTTTTCTTATTTTTTTAGGTTTTTATGTTATTTTTCTTATTTTTTTAATTGGTTTTGTGTCAAGGCTCTACATGATGTAGTAGCAAATATTATTGTGGCAGTAAACAATACACATGGAACTAGCACAAAATGATCTTTAAGTCTAAAATAGTCCAAGAAATAAATGCCTAGTCATTTTGTTATATGATACAAAACACATGACTTAAAAAGTCAAAACACAAAATATACAGATATTTAGGAATACTAAGAAGATTACTGTATTTTTAGTTGATTTTATAATGTAAATTTGTTCTGTGTTGCTAAAGGCACGGAACACAAAATTTGTTTTCTTCATTAGTTATTAAGTTTTATTTGAGCTTATATCAAGAGAATTTGGTAGAAAATGTGGTTCTCTTCCTGAAATACACAGACACCAACTCTATAAATTTTAATATAGATTTTTTAGTTTGTTCTTTTAATATGAATATAGTAGGAATGCCACATGAATTTTAACTTTATTTTGTCAATCAAAACTGATTTCAGTGTGATTGCAGTTAGTGAAAATAATTTCTTGTTAGCAGGGCCTGAGAAGAATGGGAAATAGCCACTAAAATTAGCTAAGTTTCATTGGAATTACTTTAAAAATGCCACACACACATCTTCAAGAGCATATCATGGCATCAGCAAGATGGCAGGGTAGAGATCTAAGCCTTCATTTCATGGAAAACAGTTGGCTGTTCATGAATGAAAATAGCTCTGGGAAAGCTCAGGAGTTCAGTTAAGGAGCTGCAGCAACACAGTGGAGGAAACAAAACAAAACAAAACCCTAAGAATACTAACAGAAAGTGTAAGAAGCACAGCATTTTGCATGCATTATCCCATCCCCTATGCTGATACAGTTTAACACCATGAGTTTCCCTGACAAGGGAAGAGGAGAGCAGAATGAATGACCACCAATCCTAGTCTTGTGGGGGTACTGCCTGAAAAATCTGCTTTGATTTATCCCACCCAGGTTGCTGGGGAAATTGGCATAGCTGAGATGTCTGGAAACTGCTAAAAACAAAGAAGGGTGGAGACTATCAGTGTCAGCCATATGTCAGATTTAACATGGTGCCCAGTGGCCTGCTCTGCAGAGAACCCAAGTAGATTTTGCCACGGAGGACCTCACAGCCCTCTTGGCTGCCATGGACATCCAGTAGCTTTCACCACTGAAGACTTTGCTGTGTTCACCATAGTGGACCACAGCAACCTATTCTACAGAAATCCCAGTAGCTTTTGCTAGTAAACCTTTGCCAATGCCAGTGAATAGCCATTGCAACCACCATAGATTTTCTGTAGTTCTACCAGTGAAAGTTCTACATTTTTTTTTTTTTTTGCCTTTGCAGACTATAGCTGCCTAAGATGCCACCTTTCTGGAGCCAGTCCACCTAATGCTACTGCAGTGCCTCAGTCACAGGAAACTTTGTGCCTAGCATGTATGCACTCACAGTTTGCCTCAGTCCCTGCCACCAGCCCTGGCCCAAATACATGCTGCTGGTCCCCACCACTGAACACATGTTCACAGTTATCCTTAGTAGCCACACATATTTATGCCACTGGTTTTGAACCCCTGTTGCCTACCTAGGTGTGCTCACCAGTGGACTTGGAGGGTTGCTGAGGACCTCCACAGCCAACTTGTATACCACACTGCTTTTGCCACCAAGGGCTACAGAGTTGCTGACATTGTAGGCCATAGCACTCTGAGCCACCAAGTCACTATGACCCCAAGACCCAGAGCTACCACACACCACACATTTAGAAACCTGTATGCCACCAGACATGGTACCAATGAATCCTATATAGTCCCCTAGTCAGTGCCTTTGTAGCCCTCCCTTCAGGTGAACGTCTTTCATTACTGAAGTTAGTACGTAAAATCTGGAAGAGGTGATGGCTTCTTCAAATGTGCAGGTATCAGTGCAAGGATATAAGGAACACGATAAATCACAAGGTTTGATGCCATCAAAAAAATACAATAAACTTACAGTAACTGACACCAAAGAAATGGCCATCCATGAATTGCTTGACAAAGATTTCAAAATGATTGTTCTATAGGAGCTTAGCAAGCTACAAGGGAATACAAATTATCTAATAAAATCAGGAAATAATATAAGAACAAAATGGGCAGTTCAACAAAAAAAATAGAAAACATGAAAAAATCAAATTCTGGAGCTGAAGAATATAAACCTGAACTAAGTAGTGCAATAGAGAGCTTCAATAGCAGACTTCATGAAGCAGAATAATCTGTAAACTCAAGTGTAGGTCATTTGAAATTAGTCAAAGAAGAAAAAGAAAAAAAGAATGAAAAAGAGTGATGCATACTTACACGATTAATAAGACACAATCAAAGGAACCAATATACCCACTATAGGCACCCTAGAAAGAGAAGAGAGGAAAAAAGGGACACAAAGCTTATTTTAAAAAAAAAATAATAACTAAAAACTTCCCTAATCTGGGGAAAGAAATAGATATCCAGATTCAGGAATCCCCAAGATGTTGAATATAAAGAGATCAACACAAAGACACACTATAATTAAACTATCAAAAGTCAAAGATAGAGAATTTTGAAAGCAACAAGAGAAAGCAACTTGTTACATACAAGGAAAGCCTCTCCAAGATTGTCAGTAGATTTTTCAATATAAAAGTTGCAGGGCAGGAGAAAAGAATGGAATGGTATATTCAAAGTACCGAAAGAAAAAAAACATTGTCAACTAAAGAAAACTTTATTCTACAAAGCTATCCTTTAAAAATGAAGGGAGATAAAATGTTTTTCAGAATAAAAACTGAGGAACTTTGTCACCATTAGATTGCCTTACTTACAAGAAAAGGTTAAAGAATGTCTTCAAATGGAAAAAAAGACACATTGAACATCCATGTGAAAGCATATGAAAGTACAAATCTCAGTGGTAAACGTAGATATATAGTTAAATGCAGAATAATTTAATATTGTAATGTGATATGAAAATTAGCTGTATTTCTGATATAGAAGGTAAAAGAAAATTTTAAGAATAACAAATAAAAAATTTTTAAAAAAGAATAAAATCACAAAAATTTGGTAACAGATGCATAATATACAAAGAAGTAAACTCTGACTTCAAGAACACACTCAAGAAAGTGTGGAGGGGTGTGGTAAAAGTACAGAGTTTTTGTATAAAATTAAACTGAAATTGTTATCAGATTAAAATAAATGGTTATAATTTTATAAGAAAACTTACACAAGTCTCAAATAATCATGAAGGAAAGAACCATAGTGGACACACAAATGATAAAAAGAAAGAAATCAAAGCAAAGTGTTAAAAAATCATCAAATAATAAAAGAAGAGAGTAAGGGAGGAATAAAAGAATTACAAAACAGACAAAAACAATAAAAAAATGTCAATAGTAGGGATGCCTGGGTGGCTCAGTTGGTTGAGCCTCTGCCTTCGGCTCAGGTCATGATCCCAGCGTCCTGGGATCGAGTCCCACATCAGGCCCCTTGTTCTGTGGGGAGCCTGCTTCTCCCTCTGCCTCTGCCTGCCACTCTGTCTGCCTGTGCTCGCTCTCTCTCTCTCTCTCTGACAAATAAATAAATAAAATCTTTAAAAAAAAATGTCAATAGTAAATCTTCATTTATCAACAATCTCTTCAAAAGGATTAAATTTTCCAATCAAAAGTCATTGAGTAGATGAGTGGATAATATCCAATGAAATGCTGTCCACAAGAAACTGAAGGTTGATATAAGGGTACACAGAAACTGAAAGGAGATTAAAAAAAGGTATTCCATTCAAAAACCAAAGAAGAGCAAAGTAGACTATACTTATGTAAAAGTAAGAAGAAATAGACTTTAAATCAAAACTGTCCCAAGAATCAAAAGTTATTACTTAAAGATAAATGGGTAATTCCGTTGGAAGAAATAATTTAAACATATGTGCACCAAATGTTAGAGCACCTAAATATATAAACAAATATTTGCTCAGTTCATGTCTCTGTGTCATATTTTGGTAATTCTCCTAGTATTTTAAACTTTTCCATTATTATTTATTGTGGTGATCTGTGATCAGTGATCTTTGATTTTACTATTTTAATTGGTGGGTTCCATGAACCATGCCTATATGGGATAGTTGTCCCCTATATGGGACAATTTGTCAGCTTATTTGATAAATGTGTGTCTGACTGCCCCACCAACTAGCTATTTCCTTGCCTTTCTCCTCCCCCTCCTTGTTTCCTAAGACACAACAAGTTTGAAATTAAATCAATTAATAGCCCTATAATGGGCTCAAATGAAACAAAGTCTTCAAGTTACACATACCTCACTTTAAATCAAAAGCTAGAAAACATTAAACATTAGTGAGGAAGGCAGCAGGTCAAAAGCCAAGACAGGCTGAAAACTAAGTCTTTTTCACCAAATAGCCAAGTTGTGAATGCAAACAAAAAGTTCTTGAAGGAAATTGAAAGTGGTACTTCAGTGAATACACCATTACTAAGAAAACAAAATACGTTTTTTTGCCAACACAAAAAAAGTTTTAGTGGCCTGATTAGAAGGTAAAACCAGCCACAACATTTCATTTGGCCAAAGCCTAATCCAGAGCAAGGCCCTAACTCTCTTCAGTTCTATGAAGGTTAAGAAAAGTGAGGAAGCGGTCCAAGAAAAGTTTGAAGTTAGGAAATCTGGCCATTTGTGACAACATGGATGAACTAGAAGGGCATTATACTAAGTGAAATAAGCCAGACACAGAAAGATAATATGCATGATCTCACTTAAATATGGAATCTAAAAATGTTGAACACATAAAAGCAGGGAGTAGAATGGTGGCTACCAGAGGCTTGCCAGTGGTATGTATGGGGGTAAAACCAAAAGTTTAGTTATGTGGAATTAATAATTTTTGGAGATCTAATGTACAACATGTGATGATAATTAACAATATTGTACTGTATACTTGACATTTGCCAAGAGGATGTATCCTAAATCTTCTTAACACACACACTCACACACACACACACACACACATAATCAAATGGTAACTATGTTGAGATGAAAGATACATTAATTACGTGATTGTGTTGATCATTTCACAATGTATATGCATATTAAAACATCAAATTGTATACGCTAAATATACAGAATTTATACAATATTACACCTTAAATATATGTAATTTTATATGTGATGTCATCTCAGTAAAGCTATCAAAAACCCATAGCCCATAGAAATGTACCCTCTCTACATAAAATATTTTAGAATTAATATATAACTTGAATACTGTTTATATAACAGACATTTTTTTTTCTCATCTGAAGCTATTTGTATTCATAAAAGTTTATTTGGGTCAATTAATAAACAGATGATTTGTGCAATGTTTGGAATTCAATTTATTTTCTATTGAACCGCATCCAGATATACCCCCAAAAAAGACTTGTTCAAGAAACAGAATTAGTTAAGTGTTAAAACACTGGCTAAATAACTGTTAAAATGTAGGTACAAGTGCATCCTATAGAATGTGCAGTTGCACATCAGGTAGGCTGAATTCTGTAAAATAAGTCATGAACTAACATATTGTGGTTAAAAGAAAAATGAATGTGTATCTTTAAAAAACACAGAAAAGGCTAATGTGCTGGAGTAAAGCACAGGTTAGTATTCAAAAATCAGGTTGGTCAGGTTAAATGGAATTAGTATTTGAAAACTTTATCGTTTCATTATTAAAAGTTACAAACGTTTACAGAAGTAGGATGAAGATATTTATTATCACCATAGGGCCAATTCCCTTGGTGTTGTTCCCCCACATATAATGCCTGGATTGTTTTGAAGCAAATATTAGCCATCATATAACTTCATGTACAAATAATTCAATATGTTTCTCTAAGAGATAACCATTCTTCATCCTTTTTTTTTTAAACTAAACAACATGGAGAGTTATTATTTTTTTTAAATATTTTATTTATTTGACAGAGAGAGAGAGATCACAAGTAGGCAGAGAGGCAGGCAGAGAGAGAGGGGAAGAAGCAGGCTCCCTGCGGGGCAGAGAGCCCGATGCGGGGCTCGATCCCAGGACCCTGGGATCACAACCTGAGCCGAAGGCAGAGGCCTTAACCCACTGAGCCACCCAGGCGCCCCCTTTTTAAAAACCATAACATAATTCTATTATCATACCTAAAAATAACAGTAATTCCTTCATAATGTAAAATATCCAATCAGTGCTAAGAAGAACATAAAAGCAGAAGTGGGGTTCCAAGTTTATCATGTAGGCATTAAAGAATTGCAGGCATTTTTATTATACTGGAGAAGAACGCTATGAGAGAGTATTTCCAGATGGAAATCAGGAAAAGTGACAAGACAAAAATAACTGGAAACATATGGAGTTTCAAGAAATGGTGTAATAATTATTTGATTACATTCTGTCTAATATAGCTGGAATATAGACAGATATGCTCAGACAATATAGACAGAATATGCTCAATACAGAGCAGAAAATAAAATTGTGGATATCACAAATGTAAAGGGTTAGCAGAGCATTTATTATATATTAAGCACAATTTTCTGTAATGGATTAAATACATTTGTTATGGCATCAGACAGAATGACCCTTTTTTTTTTTTATATACTACATTCTAGAGGTGGAAGATATGTAACTAAACGAATAAAGGAAAGGATCAAATATTTGAAATAGTAAAAAATGCTGTGAATAAAATAAAATATAAGTCTGTGATAAAATGAATAGTGGGAGGTGCAGGTATCTGTTTTAGAATGAACAGTCATGGTAGGCTACTTTGAGATGGTGACAGCTTAGCTGAAACCTGAGTTGGAAGAAGAGGACTACCTTGGAAGATCTAGGGACCTTCCCGTGGCAAGTATTATGGACTTGTCTAGAGAGAACAGCAAATAGAAAATCACTGAAATGGAAAGGATCTTGGCCTATCCAATGAGGATATGTGATAGGTGAGGGAAGATGGCAGGGCAAGATGATATAGGGCCTTGTAGATATCTAGATTTTATATAGTGTGCAGTGGGATGATATTGAAAGGTTTTGAGCATATAAATAACTTGAACTACTTTATAATGATAAAACACTGGTTGTGGTGGGAAGAACTGGATGAGACTGAAGTCTAAGATGTCAATAATCCTACTTCTTCAGGATTATTTATACTTTAAAACAGTGAAACGACACCAGCCAAGGTCAATCAGTTCAATTTAGCAATTTTTGATTACAATATTTCTGTTAATGAATCCGTGATGACAATGCCTGAAAAAATAAATGACTAGAACTACACTTCATTTATGTGTATGTGTTTTCTGCAAATTGAAATTATATGTATGAAAAGGAAAAAAAAAATATGATGTGTTGACATTTACATTATAATGTGTTGACATTATGTTTGTATTATGAATCTGATTATATTGCAATAAAAGTGAAACAATAAGGAATAGCTAAAATATTCCCTCAGATCAGGAAACAAAAACAAACAATGAGCACTATGAATAACATTTTGATGTACTTTGAATGGAATGTCAATAAAAATATTACATAAAAAATTTTGTGAACTACAGTTAAGACAATACTTAATGGAACACTTAGCTTAAAAAATCCTTTTTTGGGGCGCCTGGGTGGCTCAGTGGGTTAAGGCCTCTGCCTTCGGCTCGGGTCATGATCCCAGGGTCCTGGTATCGAGCCCGCATCGGGCTCTCTGCTCTGCGGGGAACCTGCTTCCTCCTCTCTCTCTCTCTGCCTGCCTCTCTGCCTACTTGTGATCTCTGTCTGTCGAATAAATAAATAAAAATCTTAAAAAAAATCCTTTTTTAAGAAATAGGAGAAAATAAAATGATTAAAAAATGTAGTAAAACTTTGAACATCAAAGACAACAATACAACTTTAAAAATTTAGAAGAGAAATTACTGTCAAAGGAAGCAAATATAAGGCTGACAGAATAGTAGAAGCCAGAAAAATCACAAAATTATCTTTTTAAAATGATGAAGGAGGGCGCCTGGGTGGCTCAATGGGTTAAGCCACTGCCTTCGGCTCAGGTCATGATCTCGGAGTCCTGGGATCGAGTCCCGCATCGGGCTCTCTGCTCAGCAGGGAGCCTGCTTCCTCCTGTCTCTCTGCCTGCCTCTCTGCCTGCTTGTGAAATAAATAAATAAAATCTTTAAAAAAAATAAAATGATGAAGGAAATAATTGTGAACTTGGTCAATGAAGAATATCCTTCAAAAATGAACAAGAAATTAAGAGTTCTTACTGGTGCTGTGGGAGCAGCAGGGATTTCTGCTCCTCTCGCCATGTTTTGGACTTTTGCTCCCTGTGTTTAAGCAGAGATGTTTTTTGCTTTTCTCACAGCAGTGGTCATGCTCTGACTGGTGCTTGCACCACTGAGCAAGGGTTTCTCTGCTCATCGCCTCCCATTTTTGTATGCACACCTGGGAACGATTCATGGAAAACATGAATGAAACTGAAGTGTGACTTCAGTCTGAGTCTGAGGTACCCTGCAGTTCTATTTGTGGTCATATATTTAGACTTGAGAGATCAATGAAAATTTCAGCTTATTTTTCCTTACCCATCTGTATGGCAGCTACAGTTCTTCTTGCTTTGCCACAGATGAGCCAAATCAGGCTTTCTTTCTTTTCTCAAGGGGACCTGACATCTGTAGAATTCATGCTTTTTGGATTCAGTGTGATTATCTCTCTCATGAGGTGAAGAAAACTTACTTTGCAGTTAATCTGGATTTTTAGAGTGGGATTCATGCTCTTCCGGTTTTCTCTAAAGGTATTTTTAAACAAACAGAAAATGTGAGGATTCACATTTAGACCTGCAGTAAGAAGATAATAGAACATGTTCCTTCAGATAGAAGGCAAATAATCCTAGAGGCAATCTCAAATATTAAGAATTAATGATAACTAATAGTAAAGGCAAATATATTGATAAATCTAAGCAAATTTTGACTTCTCTAAAAATAGTAATGGCTTATGGGTTAAAACATTTTTATAGTTCAAGTACATCACAGTAAAGGTAAGTAAGTCAGGAGGAGGAGGACAGTCATAGAGTTAAAGCCTTCTAAAATCCTTGCATTTTTCTGGAGGAAATAAGTTACTAATTTAAGTAGTCATGGATATTCAATATAAGTGCATGCCTGGATACATATAATTTCTAGAGTAATTATAAAAGAAATAGGGGTTAATAATACAATAATTCAATCGAAAATAAACATTCAATTCAAAATAAACTATGAAATGAGAGAAAAGCCAACATAAGATAGGAATTATAAACAGAAAGCAAATGGTAAGATGGAAGACTGAAATCCATATTTATCAGTAAGATGAGTATTTCATAATGATTGAAGACTAACATCAGAAAGATGTATAAATTCAAAATACATATGCATGCAATACCGTAGTCTTAAAATGTGTAAAAATAAGTGGATTGGAGGAGCACCTGGGTAGCGCAATTTGTTAAGCATCCAACTCTTAGTTTCAGCTTAGGTCATGATGTCAAAGTGGTGAGATTGAGCCCTACATTGGGCTCTGTACTCAGCACCGTGTCTGCTTAGGACTCTTTCTCCCTGCCCCTCTCCCACTCTCTCTCTCTCTAAAATAACAATTAAATAAATCTTAAAAAAAATAAAATAAATAACTAAATCTTTAAAAAAAGAAGAACTGAATTTAAAAAAGATATTTAGTGGGAAATTTTAATATAACTCTGGAAATTGATAAAGAAAAAAATCATTATCTCACCATAATAAATATAGTTACCATCTGTCACCATACAAATTTATTATAATATTACTGACTATATTTCCTATGGTGTATTTTACATCCCCATGAATTACTTATTATAACAAGAAGCTCATACCTCTTAATTTCTTTCCCTTATTTCACCCATCTCCCCATCTCCACCCCAGCCCACCCCCAGACCCAACAGGTCTGGCAACCACCTATTGATTTGCTGAAACTCTGAGTCTTTCTGTTTTGTTGGTTCATTTGTTTTGTTTTTTAGATTCTACATATAAGAGAAATCATATGGTAATTATCTTTTTTTTGTTTGACTTAGTTCACTTAGTACAATACCTTCTTGGTCCATCCACATTGTTTAAATGGCAAGATTTATTCTTTTTATGAATAAGTAATGTTCCATTATATATGTATACCATCTATACCACATCTTTTTTATCCATTCATCCATCATTGGACACTGGTTGCTTCCATCTTAGCAATTGTAAATAAGGTTACAATAAACATAGGGGTGCATATATACGTTCAAATTAGTGTTTCTTGTTTTCTTCAGGTAAACACCCAGCAGTGGAATGCTGAATTTTATGGGTTTTTATTTTTTAATTTTTTGAGGAATTTCCATACTGTTTTCCATTATGGTCGCACCAATTGACATTTCTACCAGCAGTGCATGAGGGTATGAGTGTTGTCTTTTCTCCACATCCTTGCTAACACTTGTTATATCTTGGTTTCTTTCTTTTTTCTTTCTTTTTTTTTTTTGATATTAGCTGTTCTAATGGGTGTGACATCATATCTCATTGTGGTTTTGATTTGCATTTCCGTGGTGACTAGTGATGTTGAGCATTTTGTCATGTGTCTGTTAGCCATCTGTATGTCCTTTTTCTTTAAAGATTTTATTTATTTATTTATTTATTTAATTTGTATTTAAGAGAGAAAGACAGAAATAGCAAAAGAGATAACAAAGTGAACATGACTATGGAGGAGAGAGAGAAGCACACAGGGCTCTATTGCAGGACCCTGGGATCATGACCTGAGCCAAAGGCAGATACTTACTTAACTGACTGAACCCCCCAAGCACCCCCATCTGTATATCTTTTTTTGGAAAAAAAGCCTACCATGTTCTCTGCCCGTATTTATACTGTATTATTTGGGTTTTTTGTTCTTGAGTTGTCTGAGTCCTTTCTTTGTCTTTCAGATATATCATTTGCAAATATCTATGCCATTTAGTAGATTGCCTTTTGGTTTTGTTGATAATTTCCTTTGTTGTGCAAAAGCTCTTTGTTGATGTGGTTTCAGTTGCTTATTTTTGTGTTTATTGCCTTTGCCTGAGAAGACAGAGCTCCCCTAAAAGTTATTGCTAATATTGATGTCTAAGAATTTACTCCCTATATTTTCTTTTGTTTGTTTGTTTGTTTTTAAAGATTTTATTTATGTATTGAACATACAGAGATCACAAGTAGGCAGAGAGGCAGGCAGAGAGAGAGAGGAGGAAGCAGGCTTCCCGCTGAGCAGTGAGCCCAATGAGGGGCTCAATCCCAGGACCCCAGGATCATGACCTGAGCCAAAGGCAGAGGCTTTAACCCATTGAGCCACCCAGGCACCCCCCTATGTTTTCTTTTAGCAGTTTTATGTTTTCAGGTCTTACATTTAGATGTTTATTCCAAACTTATTGTTGTATGTGATATAAAAAGTGGTCCAGTTTCAAGACACTTGGGTTTGTTCAGTTGGTTAAACTTCTGCCTTTGGCTCAGGTTATGATCCTGCAGTCCTGGGATCAAGCCCTATATCAGGCTCCCTGTTCAGTGGGGAGTCTGCTTCTCCCTCTCCCCATCTCTGGCTCTCTCTCTCAAATATATAAATTAATAATCTGTAAAAAAAAAAAGAAAGAAAGAAAAGGGAAAGAAAAAGAAAAAGAAACTGGTCCAGTTTCATTCTTTTTTATGCAGATGTGTGGCTTTTTCAACACCATTTATGGAAGAGACTGTCTTTTCCCCATTGTATATTGTTGCCTCATTTGTTGTGGATTAGTTGACAGTTTATGCATGGGTTTTATTTCTGGGCTCTCTATTCTGTTCCATTGATCCATATCTATTTTTGTGCCAGTACCATACTCTTTTGATTACTTTAGCTTTGTAGTATATTAAAGTGTACATGAAACATTTGTAAAAATTAACCTTAGGCTAGGGAGCAAAATATGTTTCAACAAATTTCAAAAGAGTGAAATCATACAGACTGTGTTCTCTACCCCAGTAGAATTAAGCTATAGATAAGTAGTTACCAATATGTACCACATGTTTGGTAATTAACTAAAACATTTTTAGATAATGATAGTGTTAAGGATCATGAGAGTTCTTTTTGGCAGGAGGAATGGTATATTGATTGGGAAAAGTGCTAGTAATATTTTATTTCTTAAACAAGTTTACTCATTTAGCTGTACTCTCATGTTTTATGTACCTATTGAATATTTGTTATACTTAAGATGAAACATAACATGTGTATAAAAATAGTAATATTTGAATAGAGTAAAGGGAAATACTACAGAGTTGATATACAGTTATATGTACAGGAGTAATTGATCTTTGGCAAGGATAGCATCACAAACCATTGAGCAACATTACACAAAGATAAGCTGTGTGATTATTTTGGGAAAATAGCCTACTAAATAAAGAATACAAAATAAAAAAAATAAAATTGTATCTATACATTGGAGTGTACATAATAGAATCCAAGTAACTAAGGCTTAAACATGAAAAGTAATACAGTGAAATATATGTGTATGTGTGTGCAGTATACACATGTACACATAGAGACAGAAGAATGTCTGTACCTATGATGTGGGGAAAGTCTTCTTAAGACAAAATGTTCAAAGTATAATTTAAAACTTATGGATGTGACCATGTTAAATGTATGCTGAAGGACATCAGTGATGGATTTAGAGAGCACTTATAATGAATATAGTTTTAATATCTAGAAAGCACAAGGGAACTTCTGTAAATCAACAATAACAAGAAAAGTTAAGAAACCTCAAATAAAAAAATAGGCAAAGCATGTGAACAGATAATTCACAAAAAATAATATATAAATTGGCTAATCATCACAGAAAAATGGGTGATTTTCAATCACACTATTGCAAGTTAATTAATTAATAATTAATTATATTTTTGGTTTCAAGTTTTTATTTAATTAATTGGTTAACATATAGCATAATATTCGTATTAAGAGTAGAATTTAGTGATTCACCTCTTACATTCATCTCTTACACCCAGTGCTCATCACAACAGGTGCCCACCTTAATCCCCAGCATCCATCTTCTTGCCGACCTCCCCTCCAGCAACCTCAATTTGTTCTCTTTTTTTTTTTTTCAATTTGTTCTCTTATAATTAAGAGTCTCTTATGGTTTGTCTTCCTCTTTTTGTTCTTCCTTCCCCTATATTTGTTTTGTTTATTATATTTCACATATGAGTGAAATTATGGTATTTGTCTTTCTCTGACTGAGTCATTTCACTTAGCAAAACACTCTGTTGCTCTATCCATGTCTTTGCAAATGGAAAGATTTCATTCTTTTTTGATGACTGAGTAATATTTCATTATAGAATATATTATATATATATATATTTATACACACACACACACACACACCATCTCTTCTTTATCCATTTATCAGCTGATGAACACTTGGGCTCTTTCTATAATCTGGCTATTGTTAATAATGTTGCTATAAACATCAGAGTGCATGTGCCCTTTGAATCAGTATTTTTCTATCCTTTGGGTAAATACCTAGTAATTCAACTGCTGGATTATAGGGTGGTTCTGTTTTTAACTTTTTGAGGAATTTCCATACTGTTTTCCACAGTTTGCATCCCCACCAACATTCTCCTTTCTCCGTGTCCTCACCAACATCTTCTGTTTCCTGTGTTGTTAATTTTGGCCATTCTGACCAGTGTGAGGTGGGATCTCATCGTAGTTTTGATTAGCATTTCCCTGATGATAAGTGAGGTTGAGCATCTTTCCATGTGTCTCTTAGCCATCTGTATGTCTTCTTTGGAAAAATGTCTGCTCATGTTTTCTGCTCATTTCTTTTTTTTTTTTTAAAGTTTACTTATTTATTTTGACACAAAGAGATCACAAGTAGGCAGAGAGGCAGGCAGAGAGAAAGAAGGGGAAGCAGGCTCCCCGCTGAGCAGAGAGCCTGATGTGGGGCCTGATCCCAGGACCCTGAGACCATGACCTGAGCTGAAGGCAGAGGCTTTAACCCAGGCACCCCACATTTCTTAACTGGATTATTTTTTTGGGGGGGGTGTCAAGTTTGATAAGTTTTTATATATTTTGGATACTAATGCTTTATTGGATATATCATTTGCAAATATCTTCTCCCATTCTGTGTACTGCCTCTTAGTTTTATTGTCTTGTTTCCTTTGCTGTGCAGAAGTTTTCATATTGATGAAGTCCCAATAGCTCATTTTTGCTTTTGTTTCTCTTGCCTCCAGAGACGTGTCTAGTAAGAAGTGACTGCGCCTGATATCAAAGAGGTTATTGCCTGTGTTCTCTAGGATTTGGGTCGTTTCTTGTCTTACACTTAGGTCTTTCAGTTTAAATCCATCAGACTGGCAACTATGAACATGTCAAATAATGCCAAGTGACTATATAGATGTGTGGAAGCGACAAGCCTCATGATCTGCTTATAGGAGTAAAACAATATAGTCATTCTCTAGAGCAATTGATAAAACAATGAAATTGTGCATTAATATGGAAATTTTAATCATATCTTCAAGAGAATTATTTGCATAGGTCCATAAAGTCAAAAGCATGAAGGATGTCAATGCAGCTTCTTTGTGGTAGTGAGGAGTTAGGGATAACCCATGTGTTTATCATTATGGGAGCATAAATTAAATATAGTGGGCATATATGCAAAATGTTTTGAACCATTAGAAAAAATTGAAGTATAAATATCTACAGAAAATTGGGTTGATACTCAAAATTTATTTTTGAGTAAGAATTTGAAACCAGTATAATTATACCAAAGTACTATCCTTATATATTAAAATACATAACACATACACAGGACACCTATCTTTTGTGAGGATACCTGAACATGCAAGAAAATTAATGAAGCACATTAAAAGGTATATGTGGGAGGAGGAGGTAAAAGTTGTGATGAGAAATGAAGGAGAAAAGTAACATAAAATAAAAGATGGCTCTTGGCAGGACTGATTGTGATACTGTTTCATGAACAGAAAAGTTATGAGAAACTCACTAGGGTCAAATAAAGTCATTTATGTACAAAGGCAAAAATTGGGGGCACCTGGGTGGCTCAGTAGGTTAAAGCCTCTGCCTTCGGCTCAGGTCATGATCTCAGAGTCCTGGGATCGAGCCCCACATTGGGCTCTCTGCTCAGCGGGGAGCCTGCTTCCTCCTCTCTCTCTCTGCCTGCTTCTTTGCCTTCTTGTGATCTCTATCAAATAAATAAATAAGTAATCTTAAGAAAAAAAAGGAAAAATTGCCTTGAGATAGATAGTATGCCACCATTTTACATTGATGAATGCTAAGCTTTTATTTTCAGATGGTTTCCCCTACCCCAGTTTGTTCTTTTTCACATAGATGTAACAGTGAAATTGAGCTGAATAAAACAGTGGAAATTCTTGGTTGGAGTTTCTTGCCAGAATGAATTATTAAAGTCATGTAAAAATTTTACTGAAATATGATCCTTAAAATGAGAAACACACTGACACCAAATCCTAGTTTGTTAAAAACTTTTCATACATTTTATTCCAATTGCTGAATTCTTAGGCCAATTTTTTCTACTAAGTACCTCACAGGACCTTAATAATGTATACATCACAGAATTCTCAAAATTCCCAAAACTTTCTTCCACAAATTGTTCATTATTAATCACACTTAAAATGCAAGACCATCAATGAAAGACAACTTATTTACTTTTTCTTAAGTGATGTAAATTTTAAAAGTTATGTGAATGCTTTTTTAGAAGCAACAGTTTTAGCATCACATGATAAGGATTCTGTTTTTTTTGCTCTATGAAATTCTCATGTAAAGAGTGGTATTCTCATTCTGTTTGTTTTAGAATGCAAGCTGTGTTAAGTGCAACATTGTAAAGAGAAATGAAAGATAAAATGTTCAGAAATATAAAAGCTGCACAAAAGTAACCTCATAGGCACAATTACCATATGTTTCTGGGCTCAACTAATGAGAGAACTTTGTTCAAATGCACATCGGCTCAATCTGAAAATAATAAAACCATGACTTCTATGAGTTAAAAAACATGCCCCTCTAGCCTCCCCTTCTCAACCTCTAGTTTCACTTGTTGAAAAACAAGGAAAACAAATAGACATGTGGCCACCCACGTGGTTGTGTAAATTGAAAAAAAAAAGTGAAAATAACATGTGACAGAATGCCTGAAGGGTTTGCTTAGTCCTTCACACATGGACTTAATCACTTTGGCAAATTCTCTCTCCCTCCCATATGAACTTTATAGACCATTCTTCAAATTAAAAGTGCCCTCTCTTCTTTCATGTCTTAAGAACTAGTGGCTGAGGGAACAGCTTTGAAGTGATTTGGGAAACTGTATCATCAACTAGGAATTTTTGCTGCTTTTTAAAATTCACTGGAAATGTGCCAGTAATGTAGGATGCTAAAAATTGTAGAGGAACTTCTTGGTATGTGAACTTCTTGGTGTGTATGTGTGTGGAAGGTTGTTTATATGCATAAACACACTCATTATCTAAGCTTAAGTTCTCTTTAAAGCTGGTAATGTTTAAATTCCACTGGATACATATGCCTTATAAGGCAAAATCAATATTCCATTGGAGTTTCACTTTTCAAGTTATTTCTAGGGGCTAACTGCTGTGCAAGTCAGTGATCAGAGCTAATGACCAAAACCATGTGATTGAGTTAACAATGGAGGGTGAATTAATTCTAAACCTACCTGAAAAGTTTTCCGACAAAATCACATATTATTTAAAATTGGAAAATAATTAGCTCTATAGTGAAATGGGGACCTTCCTTTCCTGATATCCTTTACTCTTCGAGTTTATATGAAAAGTATGAATAACTGCAGAGTAACAACTGTAGACCGTTATAGAAGGATTTCATAGATATGCATACACAGAGATGGTAAAAAAAAACATCAGGGTGTCCATTTCATTCAAGAAGTTAAAGGTCAACAGGCACCTTGGCCTGATTAAGGTGCTCCTGTGAGTGTTTTGTGGATGAACTGTTTACTTTAATTTCCATCTTTCCTAATTTCCTTGCTTTAATGCATGTCTGTTCTGTAAGCTCATTCTTCTTGGCATGCTTCCTATCTACGAGCTGATATATGGTAAAGACCCTCCACCTGTCAAAACACTTTTATATTACCACTTCCCTATATTTGTCAGTCAAGTAATTATAGAGGTCAGCTAATATTTTCTATAAAGAGCCAGATAGTATTTTAGGCTTTGCAGGCCAGAAGGTGTCTATTCCAACTACTTAATTGCCGGGTGTAGTGTGAAAGAGCCATAGATATGTGAAAGAATGAGAGTAGTTGTGTTACAGAAAATCCTTTCTTTACAAAGATTGGTGACAAGCTGGATTTGACCCTTGGACTGTAGTTTGCTGTACTTTGAATCATAAGACTACTCAGATAGGAGAGAAACTTCCTCTGATTTCCTGCAAGACTTAGTTGGGGGACTAAGTAACACAGACTTTGCATTCATGTAAATAGACTTTGTTGTTGTTTTTGCTTGTTTTTTTGCTGCATAGCATAGTGGTGAAGAGCACAGACTTGGTGACAGTCATACTAGAAGTTCTGTGGTCTTGCAAAAGCAACACACTTTCAAAGCCTCATTTTTCTCATCTATAAATTAGGATAATCATAATATATACTTTGAAGACTTGTTATGAGATGCAATTAGAAAATGTCTATAAGGGGACAATATAGTTATATTATACTTCAGGGTTTGTTTTTCAGAAGGTGAGCTCTGGATACATTAAGAGATATTGGTACAAATTTCGTGGTGAAATCTTTTGTAATCCACAATTAGTTGGCTATTATGACACATCTGCTTGAACTTATACTACCATTTTGTAACAGGAAGTATCCATTTACCATAGGTGTCTTTCATGACTTACTACATTTTCACATCATGGAGTATACTTTCTGTTTCTCCTAGTATTTATTTGGGACACATGATTTATCTTTTAAAACTGGCTTTGATAATTGGCTTCTCTGTGAAGTCTTTTCCTAACTTTGCAACTTCTTAGGTACTCAAGTGGCAACTTGTGTAAACCTCTCTAGCAGAAGTTGTCACATTTTCTTACGTTGCTTTTTTAATTCTTTGTAAGTGCATTGTAAAGATATACATCCTTTATTTTTTCCTGAAGCAGTGATGAATAAGCTAAAAAATAATGCTTTAAAGTAAAACCATTTGACCTTTAATTTAATTCCACTAGTTGTAAGTTGTTATCTCCAGCAAATTGCCACAGATTCTTAGAGAATACTAAGGGTTTAACTTGAAGAGTTGTAATGGAAATTGTATGACATAATCTATGTACATGGCTTTGTATATATTGATAGGTAATAAGCCTTGATAAATATTGTGATGTTTTTAGTTACTATTTTAGTATTTAAGACACTATATGACACATTAATAACACTTATATATGTTTTTTCAATTAATGTAATATCACAAATGAAATTAATGAATATATTTTATATACTGTTGCAAAATATAAGGTAAAATATAAAGCTATCTTATTGTCTACTTTTTAAAGTTTTCCTTCATGGCATACATCAACTTCAGAAATTATATTTTTTAGGGTTTCTAGATGAAGTATGTGCTGAGACACTTGTAGGAATAAGTCAATAATTTCTTGCATAACTCTAACTTATAATCAGTTTTGTTCTGAAATTTATCCATTCAAGAAATACACCTGTATATGTAGCTTTAAGTGTTCTTTGGTAATCACAAAATAGAATTCTTAAAAAACAGTAGAAATAAGAATATATTTTACTCTTTGATCATCTTAGCATTTTCTGTTGTCCCTTAATTGTAAGATTAATTAAAAACACAGAGTAATGATACATAGACTTAAATAAACACAGTTGACCCATGAACAACTTGGGGGCAAAAGGGGTTGACCACCTGCAGGTCAGAAATTCATTTATAACTTTGAGCCCCCCCCAGAACTTTGTTGACTGTAAGCCTTATGGATTACATAAATAGTTGATTAACACATATTTTGTATGTTCGTGTATTATATACAATATTCTTACAGTGAAGTAAGCTAGAGAAAAGAACATGTTGCTAAGAAAATTATAAGGAAGAGAAAATACATTTACAGTGCTGTACTGTATTTTTTGGTGGGGGGGAGCCCACATGTAAGTGGACCTGCATAGTTCAAATTGTGTTGTTCAAGGGTCAGCTCTACATTATATAAGAAAAAATGTCCTGATTTAAATTTACAAATTCCTAACATAATCTTTAATTTATGATTTTAATATTTCTGATTAAGACTAGTTTCCTTGTATACCTTCACTAGAATCACCAGGAAGAATAAAATAAGACAAGTAAAACACAAGCAACATTGAGTTAAATAGATTTCTCTCATGCTTTCCCCAGTTTTAGTGTTTATTTAACTGGAATGATGCAAAGACAGAGCTTAGCTATATGTGTTGCTATCACAATAATTTATGTATTTATAAAATGAAGGCATTTGAACATTTCTAAATTTATTTTCTTTTTCTTCTGCCAGAACATTGTTTCAAGGGTCATTTAAATATTGTGAAATACTATAAATTGGATGTTATATGACTAATAATGATAAATGAAAATAAGAGCAAAAATGAGGAAGCAAAATGGAGGCTATAGGCAGCAAACCAGGATCCCAAAGCTTGAAATATTCCATGGACTTCACCTGTTCTATTTAAGTGGTTTATTCCCTATACCTAGAAAATTGTTTTAAGTTTCTAATGAATGCTATGAACATCTGATGATGACTTTTCATACATATGCACTTTTTTTTTTAAAGATTTATCTATTTATTTTAGACAAAGGGTGGGGCAAGGGGCGGAGGGAAAGAAACTTCAAACCAACTCCCCGTTGAGCTTAGAACCAGACTTGGGCTTGATTCCATGACCCATGAGATCATGACTGAGGCTGAAGCCAACAGTTGGATGCCCAACTCAGGCGCCCCTCATATGCTTTATTTTAACAGAGATGAGTTATCTAGTAAGAAGAAGGCATTTGAAATGGCTCTCAACTATATTCTAGAATTGAGTCATTTAGCTGAACAATATTTATCTAAAATTATAGTACTCTGAAGCTGATCTTCTAAGAAATGCCCATGTTTCCTCTTCATTGTCTTAGTCCCAGCATAACTGGGGCACATAATTTCCCCAGACTCTAAACTCAAATTGATGTTTACTTCATCAATTCAGTTAGATAGTTTCACATTCCTTGAAAGAAATAAATTAACAACAAAGATCATTATTGCAGTATGAAGCCAAATTGGAATAGTACAAAATATGAATCTAGTAAGTATTTATGTTCAAGTTTAGTTAACTTAATAATATGCATTGAGTTAAAACTATTTCTTGACTGTTGCTTTAGGAAAAGTGTAATACATGAAATTAAGCATATATTTTTAAAATTCTCTTCTTGTGGTGTAATTGTTTCACTGATAAGCCTTGATTTACAGCTTTGACTGTAGTGCCAGACTGAATGCCTGGGATCATTTGACCATTAGACTGTGGCTAGTGCCAGACAGATCCCATAGAAGCTAAGGACTTGCACTCTTCCTTGCACAAGTAGGTGAGACTCTCCATTAGTGTTTGCCAATTTGAATTTATTCCTATAGTAAATAGATCAGTATGAATGCACACATACTGTATTATTTTTAAAGTTAGAATTATATGTTGCAAGGTTAGAGATCTTCCATATTTTTCTGAGCAATAGTAGAAGATAAGATTTACAATGATATACAGAAAATTTGGTGGTGATGCTATCTAAGAACATTTTGGAACATTTACAGCAAATGTCCAAACAATCAAAGCTCTTGTCTGCACCTTCTTGAGTTTTCCAGACATTCACACTTTCCTTTAAAATTATAGCTTCTAGACTAGCAAGTTTCTATATTTGTCTTTTAATGTAATTCAAATGCCCTAGTTTATATATGTATCTCTGTGTTTTATTATGTATGTTTTCAAAAACATGTTCTCTTGATGAGTTCACTACAATATCCAAGTCCCATGAATAGTTTCATTTTGTCTCTTTTATCAGAAATATTGTAACAATAGGCAAAACTTAAAAAAATGTTCTTTTTAAAATGCAGATTACAACATAGGACCCATGAGAAATAGCGTGTGAAGTACATTTGATCCATAAAAAGCATGTGAAGTACATTTTAAGTGAAAATTAGTATTTAAAGCCATACTTTATTTAAGTATTTAGAATTTATTCTGTCAGCTTAAGACAATTTATGATGATTAATGTATACGTAGTAGTATATATAGACATATATCCCAATACAGTATAGAAAATGAAGGCAGTTTTTCAGCTGCTGGCAAGTTAATGAAAAAAGAAAGAAAAAATGGATTGACTTTTTGACTTACACTCTGTACTTTTACCTGTGTTTAGATTTTAAAGTTTCTTGTAGTGCAAAGGGGAACCTTCTTACACTGTTGGTGGGAATGCAAACTGCTGCAGCCAACTAGAAAACATTGTGGAGTTTCCTCTAAAAGTTAAAAATAAAACTACCCTACCTCCCAGCAATTGCACTACTAGGTATTTATCCAAAGGATACAAAAACAGTGATTTAAAGGGGCACGCGCACTCCAAAGTTTACAGCAGCAATGTCCACAATAGCTAAATTATGGAAAGAACCCAAATGTCCATCAACTGATGAATGGATAAAGAAGAACTGGTATGTATATACAATGGAATATTAGCCATCAAAAAGAATGAAATCTTGCCATGTGCAATGATGTATATGGAGCTAGAGTATATTATGCTAAGCAAAATAAGTCAGTCAGAGAAAGACAAATACCATATGATTTCACTCATGTGAAATTTAAGAAACAAGACAGATGAGCATAGGGAACAGAAAAAGAGAAGCAAACCATGGAAGAGTCTCTTAACAATAGAGAACAAACAGGGTTACTGGAGGGTGGGGAGAGTGGTAGGGAATGGGCTAAGTAGATGATGGGGATTAAGGAGGGCAGTGGTTGTGATGAGCACTAGATATTATACGTGCATGATGAGTCACTAAATTCTATTTCTGAAACTATTACACTACATGTTAACTAACTAGAATTAAAATAAAAACTTGAAAGATAAAGTAAATAAAATTTCTTCTAGTGCAATTGATGACACCAAAAATTTAAAACTACTTTATTTATCTTTTTTTAAGAAAGAGAGAGAGGAAAGGAGAGAGAGGGCATGTGAGTGAGGGGGAAGGACAGAGGGAGAGAGAATCTTAACCAGGTTTCACGCCCAGCATGGAGTCTGAGGTGGGGGCTCAATCTCACCACCCTGAGATCATAACCTGAGCCAAAATCAAGAGTTCAACACTTAACCAATTGAGCCATGCAAGCACCCTGAATAACACCAAAATTTTAAATTATAAATGGCAGAAACTTTTAAAATCTGGGAAAAACAACATGGTTACTTTTTCATTCTTTGCTGTTTATGCAAATTGTAATATATATTTTTCGTCTTTATTATCCTTCAAGCCTTCTTGTAAGTGAGCAGTAAAACTGTCATCACCATCTGTCTGTGGGAGTCCCATAACTTTCCCTGGGTGTACAGGCCCCATTGAGGACAATGCTTGTCTTATTCTTCATCGTTGCTTTTGCACAAACTCTATGTTGAGGGAAAATGGAAAGTGTTGAAAAGTATGTATTCTTCCCAGCTTTTTAGGGAGGGAATTGTGGGACTGGGATTTTCTCCACACACATTTCATCAGATTCATGACTTTCCTTGAGCACTGATTGGTTGGTGCTTGCAGAGAAGTCCAGATTACTGAACTCCTAATGGGATACCAGCAATAGATAAACATGACCAAGGATTTCCAAATCTCCAGCCAGCCATCAGAGGATGGGACCATAACCCAGAGACTGCAGTATGTTTTGCACATTATTTTAAAGCCCTAGACAACTGGACTTGAATTCTTGATATGTAGTGATTTTGCATTAAAAAGATCAGAAAAGGGACGCCTGGGTGGCTCAGTTGGTTAAGCAGCTGCCTTCAGCTCAGGTCATGATCCCAGCGTCCTGGGATCGAGTCCCGCATCGGGCTCATTGCTCGTCAGGGAACCTGCTTCTCCCTCTACCTCTGCCTGCCATTCTGTCTGCCTGTGCTCGCTCTCTCTCCCTCGCTCTGACAAATAAATAAAATCTTTAAAAAAAAAAAAAAAAGATCAGAAAAGTTTTGGCTGGCTTGTGCCTCAGAATGCTGGGATCAATTGTTATTTTGGAATCAGCTTTTTTTTTTTTTCTTGATAAGAAACATTGTGATGGAAGGAATTATTACACTGTCACATTGTTTTAAAAGTTGAGCTCCAGGCAGCCATTGCTCATCCCTGGCTGATTTAGCCTGATTAGGACTGATGGGAGATCAACTTCTGGTTCTTGCTACAAACCTGCTTCATCATCTGGGAAGGTGCAACTGTAAACCATTATTTCATTTTTTTCAAGAGTTTATGATAAATTTAGCTGGCACACTGAATTCAACAATAAATTAAAAGCTTTCAGGTTTTATTCTTTTAAAAGGCAGAGCTCTCAGCAATGCAGCACAGTTTCACAATATTTGTAATGAAGATTTGGTACGAGAATATTAAAGTTTCAGTACTAAATATTTAAGGATTAACTCCAAAACTGAAGGTCTTTTGTTTTTAAAATTTGTTCCACTAATTGACATGATTTGCCTAATATTAAACAGTTTGTCTTTTCATTAGTTTCTTCATAAGCAAAATAAAATTCAGAGGTGTATCAGTATTCTGATAATTCAAGTAGAATCATGTTTACATTAGTTCCCTGTGCTTTTACTTTATCTGGGGGCTAAATCTCTTTAGCTATTCCCTTTATTCTAGCAAATATATATGATTCTTAAGGTCAGCAATTTTCTATTTTTTTTTTAAAGATTTTATTTATTTATTTGAGAGAGAGAGAGAGTGAGAGAGAGCACAAGAGGGGAGAAGATCAGAGGGAGAAGCAGACTCCCTATGGAGCTGGGAGCCCAATGTGGGACTCGATCATGGGACTCCAGGATCATGACCTGAGCTGAAGACAGTTGCCAACCAACTGAGCCACCAGGCACCCAGCAATTTTCTATTTATTTTAGCATCTTAAGAATAAATACAAATTTCACCTTATATCAAGTGAGAAAATTTGGAAGAGTGCTTTTCCCCAATTCTCCCTATCAAAACACATCCCTCTAATTTAAACATATTCCAAAAAATATTTGCACATAATATAAATAGATTGTTTATAAGGTTTTATAAGACTCTATACAATCTTACATAAATTAACACATCTACATAGCTATCAAGAGATAGGCATTAAGCATTTACAACAATTGCCTGTAGTTAGCTATAGGTTTATGAACTCATCTCAGATAGGTATTGGGTCTTTTAATTTTTCCCCAGTGGAATTTATTTCTCTATCTACAGTGGTGGCTCAGTAAATATTGTTGTCTTACTAACTACGTAACAAATATGGTAAGCTTAGTTAAAATAAAGAATAATACCATTAACATTAGTGAAGCTCTCCAAAGCACTCTGTTAGATATTTTAGTTCAATTATTTCTTTTGTTATAAAATAACTCTAAGAGATAGGAGCTATTATTCTCTAAGCTTTAGACCTTAAGACTGAGGTAGGGACGGTATCAAGCTCAGAGTGGTGGAGTCAGGCCAAGAACCTGGTTGTAAGAGCTTGTATTCCTCATTACTACCCTACACAACTCTAACAAAGATTCTTTTTTTTTTTTTTTAACATTTTGTTTATTTACTTGTCAGAGAGAGAGCGGGAAAGTGTACAAGCTGGTGGAGCAGCAGACAGAGGGAGAAACAAGGTCCCCTTTGAGCAAGGAACCCCATGTGGGACTCCATCCCAGGATCCTGGGATCTGACCTGAGCCAAAGGTGGACACTTAACCATCGGAGCCACCCAGGTGTCCCTCTAAAAAAGATTCTTGAAACCCATTCCATGCCTTAACCTGTAAATGTCCAGAGAGTGGAAGCAGGGATATCATATCATCCCATTCTTTTGGAGCTCAAAGTCAAAAGTGTAACCACATATCCAAGTAAATAATTCAAACATTATGATGTGTATTACAATAAATGTGCATACAGGAGGCCAGAAGAGGGAGCAGTGCATTTGCCTGGTGAAACTAGAGAAGGCATTCCAGAAGAAGTAGTATCTGTGCTGAATCTTAAAGGATCAGTAGACAATGTTTGGGTAAGAACATCATTGGGGAGAACCCCACAGAGGAGTAAACAGAATGTGGGAAGGCTTACAAGGGTAAATTTCAGAAAAGTATTTTACTTAACCAGGAAATTGAGTTGCTTCATATTTTCCTATCTGGTGGTAGTCTAAGGTTTAATACCAGCCTACTTACAGAATTCTAATTACCTGTTTTATTTAAACACAGTAGCACTGCCAGAAATTAGTGGACAAAACATTTAGCTTCAAAGAAATATACATAATTATTTCCTATTCAGAGACCATCGATGTAGAATTTCTTGTGCATCAGATTAAGGTTACAGATCTAATGAGGTTAACAATCTGATCTTACCACGTTTAAAAGAAATTATATGAATTTACAATGGATAGCCAATATTGCAGTTGGAGAGGAGAGAAATCAGCAGAAATAGAAACACTGAGAATGCTATGAAATAATTAGACCTAAACTTTATGAGGACAGGAATTGTCTGGTTTGTTCACTGCTATATCCATGGTACTAGAATATTCCTGGCTGGTGGTGGGCACATAACAGATACTGTTGGATGTTTTTGAGTGAAGTAACAACCAGATATGAAGAAAACATACAGAAACAACTAATAGAAAGGCATAACCATCAGTTGTCATTTAGAACAGTTGGTGGCAAAAATATACATCTGCAGCTGGGTGTAGAAAACTACATATATAACCTGTGATGTTCTGAATGAAGATCCTGAATAGACAGGAAAAGATTAAATCACAACAAATAATAAAATGTGGATAATTTTACCTTTTAGAAAAAATTAAAAAATTATTAGAATAAAAAGAATCAGTATACAAAGCAATAAAATTCTCTTTCTGGAAAATTTTCCTTTGTTAAATATATCCCAAAGGAGTTAGTAAACCAAGTGTTACTATATTTTTGTGTGTTCATTTACATACACAATAACTACTACAGTGTTATTTTGTCTTAAATATTCAGGCAAATTTAGAGTTGACTGTCCATTGAAAACAAGTTATCTAATAGTGAAAAGTGATTAAAATCACAATACAGTTGGGGATCCCCACCCCCAGTGTTTATTTTAATAGTTTTCATTACTATAGGGTTTAATCATTTAGGAGAGTGAAAGTACTGACTACTTTGATTCATTTTGAACAATTAAATATGAAAGCTTTCCCTTTTTTCCAGCAATTGAAACGTAGGTATTCCAAGTGATTATAGGCCAGCTAATGTTGTAAATCAAAATGTTCATGATCTAAGCCATTAAGTAGGCCTTCCAATATTGAAAACAGTTCCTGATAACAGTCTTTTTTTTTTTTTTTAAGAAAATAAGAATGACTTTTTTCTTCCTTTGTGATTCATATATATTTTATTTCTTGGTCTCATTCTAATGTCCTAATTATACCCTGTACAACAATCTAGGAACAGGAACGAGGCATTTTTTGTCTCATTCCTAATTTTAAATACTGTGAAACTGACATTTTCATCATTATATTCTATGGAGGTTTTTTATTGGTAACTTTCATAAACTTAATGAAGTCCATTCTTTTCATACTTTACTAGGACTTTTTAAAAATTAATGAATTTTTAATTTTAGAACAGACTTAGATTTACAGAAAGAAATGTTAAAATATTACATATATCCCACATCCATTCTCCCTTATTATTAACATTTTTCACTAGTATTATACATTTGTCACAATTAATATTACCAGTTGTGATACATTATTATTACTTAAAATCCATACTTTATTCTAATTTCTTTCATTTCTATCTCACATATTTTTTCTCTTCCAGGATCCTATCAAGAATCCCATGTTATAGTCATCATCCTGTTGCCTTGCCTTCAATTACTCTTGGCTGTGACAGTTTTCTAGACCTTTTTTATGACCTTGACAGGTTTTTGTGCATGTGTGCATGTGGGGAGGGACAGTACTAGTAAGGTATTTTGTGGACTTCCTCTATTTGTACTTTTATGTTAGTGTTCTCTTATGATTAGACTGGGGTTATAAATTTTGGGGAGGAAGACCACAGAGAAAAAATACGGTGTGAGGACACCATATCAAGGATCCATAAACTATCAACATGATTTATCATAGTGTCAATCTTGATAACCTAGTGAAGGTTTGTAAGATTGCTGCACTGTGATATTCTGTACTCTATGTACAGGCCACATTGCCATTGTGTTCTGCCTTCCCAAGGGTAAATTATCTACAGAAACTATTTGGAATTCTGCATGGGATATTTGCCTATTCTCCCCCATATACTTATTTATTCAGTCATTTATTTATTAATTATTTATTTATTTTTAAAGATTTTATTTATTTATTTGACACAGAGAAGGAAGTCACAAGTAGGCAGAGAGGCAGGCAGAGAGGGGGGGGGAGCAGGCTCCCTGCTGAGCAAAGAGCCCAATGTGGGCCTTGATCCCAGGACTCTGAGATCATGACCTGAGCCAAAAGCAGAGGCTTAACCCACTGAGCCACCCAGGTGCCCCAGTCATTTATTTATATCAGTATAGAATCATGGATATTTAATTTATACTTGATCATAATCCAATACATCTTTATTTTGCTCTTCAGATTGTTCCAGCTTTGATCATTGAGAACTCTTTCAGTTGGTTGTGTGTCAGTTCCTAGAATCAGCTATTTCTCCAGTGATCTTTGGTTCTTTTTATTAGAAGGTAGTATTAGAAACCAAGAACTAGGCCCTAGAGGTGCTGTTGCAACTGAGATTTTATGGCTTCTAGGCCTTCTCAACTGACCAAGCAAGTAAATCTATGTGTGTATACTAATTCATATACAAGAACATATATATAAATAGTCCTATAGGTAAATCTGTATTTATATTAAGGTAAATATTAGTTTAACTGATGTCCCCACATAAATCATAAACCACTGCCACATAAATCACTCTAACCTCCTCCTCTGATTCTCTGAAACCTCCTACTCCAACAGTAAGAAACCTGGTTCCCACTACCAACCACCCACTTATTTAATTATTCAATTCCAATACGCATTATAGTGGTTTCTGAATTGGTAGCCCATACCCCCATAGGAAACAACTTTATAGTACTCTGTGGTCCTTTTGCCTTTAGTCTTACAGGCTTCACATATTTCCAAAGTTGCTTAGGCCAGCAACTTTCTCCCTCACTCCCTTTGGGGAGATTAATTAATACATTCATAAAAAAGGTTTTTTTGGGTCACATTTTACATTCTATTCTGGGATCTCCTGACCTCCTAAATGATTGTTTATAGAAGTTGTGTACATGAAGTTTCACTCTGTCCTGCTGGTGTTTTGTATCCATCATTAGAGTATCACACATAATAGTTTCACCAACTGAAAAATTATCTGTACTTTACTTATTCAACCTCTATTCTTCTCACCCCTGACAATTCATTCTAAAATACAAATTTAGGGACACCTGGGTGACTCAGTCAGTAAAGCATTTGCTTTTGGCTCAGGTCATGATCCCAAGGTACTGGGATCCAGTCCCACATCAAGCTCTCTGCTCAGTGGGAAGTCTACTTTTCCCTCTGCCTGCTGCTTCCCCTGCTTGTCCTCTCTCTCTCTAGGACAAATAAAAAAATAGAATCTTTTTAAGAAATACAAATTTATACAATGACCAAATGTGCAAGCCTAGGGAGCACTATTGCCTGTTTTCTTTATTCTCTTTAACTTATTATTTAATCAATCATGAGTCTCCTTATACTCTTTTTTTTTTTTTAAAGATTTTATTTATTTATTTGACAGAGAGAGATCACAAGTAGATGGAGAGGCAGGCAGAGAGAGAGAGAGGGAAGCAGGATCTCCGCCGAGCAGAGAACCCGATGCAGGACTCGATCCCAGGACCCTGAGATCATGACCTGAGCCGAAGGCAACGGCTTAACCCACTGAGCCACCCAGGCGCCCCTCCTTATACTCTTTAAAAAAAAAAAAATTCCAAGATTTGACATGTTTGAGTTCATAAAATCATTTCCTCTACTTTTATTGGAATGGGTCAGTAACCACATATTTTGTTTTTCTGTATAGACCCTATTTTCTGTCTGGAAATGACCTTGGGAAAATAGCTACTAAGAAATTTGCTCTTTGATGACATGAGTAATGCTTTTTCATATTACCTGTTTATATTAAATCAATTGTGCCATCACAGTAAAAGACTTTTCACTTATATATTCCTAATTTTAATTATAAAGGCCATCTATGGATCTGGCACACTCAATAAAACTTGAACTATACCATTTATTTGTATCAGCATAGAATTATGGAAATTTATTTTATACTTGATCATAACTTTATTTTATTTTATACCTGATCATAATCCAGTTTCTTCATTATGTCACAAAATTTTGGTTTTCATGAAATATTTCACCTGTGGCATATACACAGTGGTTACTCCATGGTGCATGCCTCTCCATCATCCTTTTTACTCTAATTCTTTGTAGCAGCCATGTAATTTGGTAGCAGTAGATCCCATCCCAAACTCTAGTGGAGACTCTTGACTATCTTACCCTAAGGGGTTAGTTCAAGTAACATAAACTTCATCTAACCAGTATATGATAACCCCTTGGCCACAGGAATTAACATAGTGGTAATCTGATTAGCGCAACAGTCAGGACTTTTTTTAGATTGTTAGGAGATGATATCTCTTCTCTCCTTTTCCTTGATGAAAGTGAGGAATTATGACAACAGTTATTAATGACATCATACTATGACCCCAAGAGAAGCCAATCTAAAAGCAAAGCTCATATATGAAGGCAGAGGTGAGAAATAGTAGAGACGTGGACCTAGAATCTGTATCTTATCCCACATGAAACCAGCCTCAGGATGTTTCAGTAATATGCAACACTAAATCCTCTTATTTGATTAAATTGTTTTGCATTGAATTTTCTATTATCAGCAACTCAAAGTACTCAAACAAGTATTATTGGGAATAATGAAGCTTTAGGCTGTTTAAAATTCAGTCAATTAACATTCTGGTATATCTACTTTAACTCTGCTTTGTCAGAGCTTCTCTTTCTCAGTTTTTCCTGAGCACACATTTTATGTTACTTTTATCTGTCTAGAGGATCTGCTTAATATGTGGAATGAATTATTTTAATAAATTAAAAATTTCCAAAGACCCTATCAGCATAAAGCTCAGGCACAAAATGAAATAAATATAAATAAAATAAAATATTTTAAATAATATACTTCTACAATTCTTCTGATTTATTTTTATTATAATTATTTTCTATCTCCTGAACATGAAAATGTTATACAAATACAAGACTATTTTTTACCTTGCACATAATAAAATAATTAAGAACTTCAAATATTTTATGTGAAAATATAGTTGGGTATAGCTTCATTATATATTGTTATGTCAACACTATAATTAAGCTGTTCTTAAGTATTTGGTTTTGGTCTGTGTTATAAGTAGATAAATCTTTATCCTCCTGTTTTACAACCCCTTCTCCAAAATACTTCATGGTAAACCATTGTTAATTAAAAACTTACTAAACATTAAGGATTTTGTTATAGTTTCAATCCTTCTAACTATGTTAATAGGTAGGTATACCAACCCATTTTACAGATTAGACAATTAAGATTCAGATAGACTTAGTCTCACACCCAATATTATAGTTACTAAGTAGACTTAGGGGAGCTTACAACCTAGATTTATAGAACTCTAGAGTCACTTAATTTACTTGTTGAATTTTCAGGTTCCATAATTCTACCACTCTCTTGTCTTTTCTTCTCAGTGCTTGCCCACTTCTGTATAAAAACATTTGTGTTTTAATTTTCCCTAAGACACTTTTTCTGAACAAACTAGAGAGGAAAGTAGAACAGAAGGCAGGAGAAATAGAGCTTCCCCATGCCCACAGTCACTGCTGGAATAGATCAAATCAATCCAATAAACTCTAAAAAGAGTAAGCACATGTGGATAGCAGAATAGACATGTTGAAAGTGGCTTCCTCAGTGTTCTGTAGTGAAAATATGGATTATAGATGAATCCCTATGCTTTTCAGGGACTCTGATAGTGTTGATTCTACTTGTAGAGGCATGATTCTAGAAGAAATTCACATGTTCTTTTGAGATTCTAATATTTGTTTATTTTCCTCTGTAGTTGGGTAGAGGGGGGAGGTAAGTGGCACATCTTTTTTAGCCCTCCATGACATGGTCCATATGGAACTCCTTTGGTTTGACAATTCTTTTGATGCTAAATTTGTAATGATTAATCCCTTTTAAATTAGAGTATTATCACATCTTGCTTGCAGAACCTTTTATTTTAATTTAAAATTTTTTTCACTTAAAATTTCTCAGTGACTAAAAACTTACAAGATTCATGAGACACTAAAATTTTGACAAATTTTTTAGAGTAAAAATTCAATAAGTAAAATCATTCTTTCAGTCCTACTGAGTCCAGAGAACAATTATATCGAAGTGCCCACAGTGAATATAATGCATATTTTGATTATCAGACCAAGCTTTATGACTCCTTTGAAGGCATCATAATAAAATTTTACATAAATCAAAAACACTTTAAGACATGAGGACAATTCACCTTTATCTGAAAGATAGAATATGTTATAGGATAGATTCAATTATGTAAAATTGTTAGACTCAGTAATTCTTTATGCCTTAAGAGAACATTGAGCAGTAATGACTAAGAAGTAAACTTTTCTATAGCCAAATGAATGAAAAAGTCTGGATATTTGAAATATTTCTGTTTATTCAAATCAAAGAAAATTGTAAGCTTGATCACTCCAAAAATGTACAACAAAATAATAATAACAAATTGTATTAGGTATTTAAATGACTTCCTCCCTCATGTAAATTAATTTTCCTCATTGATTGAATTAAGTAAAAAATTGGAAAATGTCACTTTCAATCTAATTGGCAGATCTGAAATTTTAGTATGGAAGAGTCTTCAGAGCAACAGTAGGGTTAGATATAGTGTGTTGGAGTTGGGATCACTGGTTAGGAGATTGTTTTTGAAGATGCTTGTGTTTTGCAAGCCTACTTTTTTCCCCTCATAGTTCATGTTTATGGTGTGTCATTCAAATTCCTCAAATCAACTCTTTCTTGTATGTCTTTGTATTGTATAGCAATGAGGAAAGAACTTATCATGGTTTCCTTGAAAAATTAATGATTATCATTATTAAGAGTCTGATGACTGAAAAGTATGGCAACAGCCTACATATTACATGGTCAAGATGAAGTTCCCAGTTAAAATACATACTACTTTTATGGCCTTGGAATGTACTTGGTGGCCTTTTTATTATTGGATAAACCTGAATAACAAGGAAAGTAGGAATATATATATATACACACACATATATATACATATATATATTTATATTTATTTATATTTATACATCTCCATATGTACTGAGAGAGATGTTAGGTAATTTTAGTTTCAAAGAGACAGAAAAACTAAAATTTTTACATATCAATGTAGCCTAAAAGAATAAAATGCAGAGCTATTTTTTTTCAAGGTAATTGTTTTTTTCCTAATTATTGGACCAATTCCCTTCTATAGTAGATGGGCTTTTAGCTTTTCTAATAAGTTTCGTCTGTTTTTAAACTAGTTTTAACTCAGAGAGTCTGCATATTTTGCAGCATTGTCATGTATCTAAAAAGACACTACTACTCAGTTTGTTCTGTAAATTAACCATACGGTTGTTTAGAATTTCTAATGTTTAGAATTAGAAATTCTAATTTCTAAAATTAGAAATTTTTAAGATATTTTATTTGTGTATATGTAACGTGTGTTCTTGCAGTTAAATGCTTACATCACTTATGTGATTGCACTAACTGTCGTAGGAATATCAAACTGTGGTTCATTATATCAGTATAAAATTATTGCACAATTAACATTTATTGGACTGTACATGTAACTAAATGCCATTTTTAATGATGAGACACATTTGTCTTTTAAGTTTGTATATTCTATATGTAATATAAGTTAAAAAAGAAAAAACAAACTATGACTTTTCAAATTAAGTAAAAACAAATGAATTTCTATTGGTGATACCATTTTTGGTTCCATTTTTAGAAGAGTTGGAGAATTCATGAGCTTTATGTTTTTATGATATGATTTTAGCCTAACATGGATACAAAATATATTAGTATAAATTATTAATCAGATTATTTTTAATTATTCTATAGTTCTTAAATTATTCATTTTTAAAGCATTGAACATACATATGAAGGAAAGTGGAATGTATAAATATTCTTCTGAGTAATCCCAATACAAATAGTTTGCTTCAATTATTTATGTTTTAAATGTTGGTTTTTAATTTTATTTTTTGGAGGTACAGTTAGTGTTTCCTTATACACAGTGTATAATGACATTTATATAGTTTAGCATTACATTATATAATAGTATGCTATCAATTGTGTTATTTTACTTGAGCCTTATAATATACATAATATATCTGGAATGGGGGCAAAGTAGGTTCTTTCCCCATGAAAATAAATGAAAGGCCAAAAGTACTTAGAATTTGTGGAAGTTCATGAGGCCATTAAAGAACAAAGACAAGAATAGACACAAGCTGAGAATCTGTATTTTTTCCATTTTAACACATCTATTAGAAAATATAAAACATAAAGAGGAAATATATTAGGAAAATAGTTCCTTAAGAATAATAATACATTTGATATATGTGAAAACACTTAGCAAGAAGAAAATGGCCAGATTTTATGGAACAGAATAGGAAAATTTTTGAATAAGTGGTGGGAGAGATGTTTCTGGAGAGGAAGAAATCAACTCTCTCCAAGTTAACCTATAAACTTAACACATTTCTAATCAAAATCCAAGTGGGACTTTTTTTGGAACTTGTCAAATGATTCTAAAGTTTATCTGGAAAAAAGTTAATGAATAGCCAGAACTTTTATTTTTAAAGAAGAGCAATGCCCCCCACCGGATTGTAAAATGTACTATTAAACTATAAAAATAATATGCAGTGGGGTTGTGCCAGACAGACAGAAAGATCTGTGAAGCAGAAGACAAATGCAGAAACAGAACAGCTATATATGGAATTTTAGTATATGATAGAAGTGACATTTCAAACTAGTGAGGAAAGAATGGATAATTGAATAAATGGTGTTGAAGCCAATTGGAAACAACCTCACACCTTATACCAAACTGAATTCCAGATGAGTTAAATATTTATATGGAAAAACTGAACATAAAATGTACTGGAACAAAATATAACTGAATATTTATATACTCAGATTTTCTAATACCTAATACCTGAAGAAAAAACATTCACAAACTTGAGTACACAAACATACTAAAGTATAGCTAATTACCATAATTAAAATTAAAAAGGTAATGATAAATGTAGAGCTCATGACATTAGTAATTAGGGATCCTATTAGTTAATAAGAAAAGTATGAATATGATAATATAAAATGAGTAAAGGGCAAGTGTAAATTCATTAAATGAGATTTACAAATGAATAAAACTCAAACAGAAATGTTTACTAGATTAACAAAATGTGCAAATTAAGTCAAGGCAGTGACTTTTCTGTAAAGGAAAAATTAAACCGATTTTTATTAAACATTGAGAACACAAAAGTTTTTAAGACTTTCACATAGCTAGCTTTGCAAGTGCCTATTTATACACTGATTGTAAATCAAAATCTTATGAACATTTTCTTTAAAAAAATAATCTAAATTTCTAATTGGTAGACTTTGTGATAGGGCAGTAACATGCAGACTACGATTTCCATAGCTACTTGAGTATTGACCTTGTCAAGTGCCAAACCCTATAGAGGCCCTGGGCATAGTGAGGTGACTCTGCATTATTAGTAACATTGTTATTTTTGTCTAATGCTCATGACTAATCTAGCAGGGGCTATTATCCCAGAGTAGAAGGTCTAATATGCTATAATTGGGCCCTGATAGGGTTTTTTCAGAGGAAAGAGCTATGAGTTCCAAGAACCTTCTTCCCTATGATATGAAATCTCGGCACTTCTTCCTTTGAATTGCTTTGTGTCTCCCCCTCTAGTTAAGCTTTCTTAAAATACTTTGGAACAAACAGTGGAGTATAATGGTTAAGAATGTGATCTCTGGAATTAAACTGTCTAGATCCAAGACCTATCACAGAAGCTAGGTGACCCCAGGCAAGTTACCAAACTCCTCTCTGCCTTAGTTTTATCATCTGAATAATGGATATCTTAAAGTTGTTGTCAGTATGCTAGTACTAGTTCAGCATGGGAGAAGAGAGCCAAGAAGCTGGGACTAAAGATCAAGTTGGTTTCATTTGTGAATTGGATTGATGTATCCTCTAAATTGTATATGTGCCTTCTTTATCACATAGGGAACCATGGCTATAGAAATATTTAGAAATTTAGACTGTGGAACCTGATTTCCTTATCCTTGAAGAGATGGTGGTTCGTATTGATAATTATCTAAGCATTTGGACAGTGTTTAATTTTCTGTAGTTTTATTTTAAAAAGAATTAATATAATTTATAATAGTATAATCTGGATTATAAATAGAAGTTTTATTTACATTTTTTACATTAATTAATATTTTAAAACTATAGTCATTTTTGTAAGAATTCAGAATTTGAAGATTAAATAAAACAAAGTCTTTAAAACCACCCTGCTTATTTTTTTCATTTTGCTTATTTTTCTTATTTGTTCTTTCTAGATATTTTCTTCCATATTTTTTATTGTTCATGCTAAAGTAGTATTTTTTAAAATTCTGAAGTACGTGATGGGTTTTGTGTAGATGGATTCTGTAGGTGGGATTATTTATCTTAAAAAGTAACTCAGTATTCTGTAGTCATACTGGAAAATACTGCAGACAGTAGGTGATTTCAGATGCTAATGATTTCCATGGATGAATCACATGACAGCTGGAAAAATACCATGAAACATCATAGACTAGATGGAAGTAGAGTTTCACATTACCATATGAGAAAGTATATGTGTTTGTCTTTATTGTAGGTCTTTCAAAATCTAAATATACAAAAAAGCGATATGTCAGAAATTAAAAAGGAAAAAAATGAAATTATAGTAGTTAAAAATCTTTGTTATATTTAAATCCATACACATTGTTTGTAATTATGTTTCCTAATATTTTCTTTTTTTTAATATTTAAATAGATTTGGCATGTAAAACTATGTAACTTTAAGGTGTGCAACATGTTGATTGATACATTTATGTACTGTAATGTGATTGCTATTATAGTGATAGCACTTCTTGTCACAAAATTGTTGTTTCTTTTAGTGGTTGGAATAATTAAGTTTTAATCTGCTAGCAAACTTGATGTTTATAATACAATAGTATTGTCTATGTTCATTATACTGTGCATTCAATCTCTAGAACTGACTTACTACTATTCCTTGTAAGTTCAGACCCTTAAACAACATCTGTCCTATCCCCCTTTTCCAGAGCCGCTAGTAACCACCATTTTACTCTCTTTTTTACAAGTTGGGCTTTTTCAATTTCACATAGAAGTGATATTATACAGTGCCTGTCTTTGACTTCTTTCACGCAGTTAGGACTACAGCATATGCCTGATCACAGGAGTGACTCTGTGAGTTTGTGGCACAGCCAAAGGTAAAGAAAAAGGAAATGGAGAGTGAGGATTCTCCAGGACTGCAGTTCTATCTACCAACTGCTAAAGAACCCAAGACACTGCCTGTAGGACTGACATTGTTACAGCTGACCAAATTTTCCTTTTACATTACTGTGGTAACCAAGAGTTTATAACTGAAGCATATATTTTCAGTTTTATAATTTTGACCTTCTTAGACATTTCAAGATATGTTGTGACGAAGTTTGGGGCTTTTTCACCTCGTTGGGGCAGAATATGATTCTCAGAATTGTCTTAGCAAAGATGCATCTGGTGCTTCTTGGGCTCTCCGATCTGAGGCTTCTGGTTCAGTAGGTCTGGGATGGGGAAGTGGAGACAGATTCTCTACATCTGTCAATGAGAGAGTATTGTAGAAATAATTTGCCTTTAAAAAGTTAAACCTCTGTTACAGTTAATGATACACACTGACACATCATTATCTCCCAAAGTCTATGGTTTCCATTAAGTTTCACTTCTGGTGTATATTCTATGGATTTGGACAAATTTATAATGCTATATATCCACCACAACACATACATGTTATTACAAGGGAGGCTATGCATGTTGTGAGGTCAGAAAGTATATAAGAAATCTCTGCTTTCCCTCAACATACTGTGAACCAAAACTGCTCTAAAAAATAAAATCTATAAAAAAAAAGCTTAACCTAAAAAAGTGAACATCAGACCTTGAATAAACATTTGAAATAAGTAGATGCTGAAGAACATTCTATGTTTATAAGATTACGAAGAGCAGATGTGAGAATATGAGAGATAAGCAGATTTGTCTGATTTTATTTTTATTTCATTTTTTAAAGATTTTTATTTATTTGATATAGAGAGCACAAGCAGAGGTGAATAGCAGGCAGAGGGAGAGGGAGAAGTGGGCTCCCCACTGAGCAGGGAGCCTGATGCAAGGCTCCATCCCAGGACTCTGGGATCATGACCTCAGCCAAAGGCAGAAAGACGCTTAACTGAATGAGCCACCCACGCACCCTGATTGGTCTGATTTTAACACAGTTTTTTACTCGTTTTCTTCCCCAGTGATGCTTAGTGGTGATTTTATTCACCTTCCTTGTATTTGTTTTACTTTCTGTTAAAATCCCCACCCATTCTCAGCGTGAGTCCTTTTATTACCATGGTCCTAGGTCAAATCTTGTTTCAGAAGCCAATAAGGAAACAAGTTTTATTGGGTGTAAAATTACTTTAAAACCTCTAGTTTACCTCTCTTCTTTCCTTTCTGTTGAAGTGGAAGACAATTTCTTTCTCTTTCACAACGAAGTTTCTTCAGCTGTGCTTTAAGCATGCTCTCAGGACAATTTCTCCAGCAATTCCCGTCCCTCTCCTATTCCCTGTATTTTTGAATTCTTGTCTTTTTCTTCTTTGCCAACTCCTTTCTTAATACCCTGAAGAGATTATTTCGCACAATGTTGCTTTCTTTACTAGCTACACTGTGTATTTTTTCTCTCCATCATTACCCAAATTTTATAAGAATCACTGGTTCTTTTTTCTTCTTTTCCTTTTGTCCCATTGATTTCTTAATTAAGTTAATTCTTTTAAAACTTACAGTCTAATACTTCCCTCTTCCTACTAGTTATATCCCAATCAATCATCTAAATCCTCAACCGGCTTGTTGTATTTGCACAATTAACACTTCATGTAGTTCTTATCCTCTGGCTTCCAGAACGCCATTCTCTCTCTGCTATTATTTTTCTATTTCTTTTTCCTGAGACTCCTTTGATGACTTTTCTTCTGTTAAAGTCTACTTTCAAAAACGTAAAAAAAAAAAAAAATCATAACTCTAATACAAATGTAAAATGAGCGCTTGTCAAGTATTTTATTTAACATCAATTAATGAGGGAACAAGTAAGATGTTATGCTGGTTCAGAATGTTTTTTAGAAAGGTAGAAAGGACTGTATATATGTCTTCATGTATGTAGTCAGTTTAATAAACAGGATATTGTTGGATGGTTACATACAAAACTGTTTTATATCTTATAGGCAATAAACCGTATTTTTTGTGGTTGTTTATCACACAGCCTTCCCCACACCCATACTCTCCCTCTGCTTTTAAGATAAAGAGAAGGAATAACCTTTTGTTGTGTTTACGGTGACTGGGATTATGTTAGTGTCCTACTGCAGCTGTAATAAATTACTATAAATTTAGTGGCTTGAAATCACAGGAATGTATTATCCTACAGATCTGAAAGTCAGAAATCCAAAATGGGTTTCAGTGGGTCAAAATCAAAGTGATAGCAGGTACAGCACGTTTGTTCCCTCTCTTGGCTTTAGAGGAAAAACCTCAGTGATTATATCCACTGTCCTTGTTTTCATAACTTGTGTATTTATAACAAAGCACAGACTTCTCTTGATTTCCAGACAGCTGATACTACTGACTCCCTACCTAAATTCACTAATCAATTGTCTCACAAGCGCAACTGCCTTCATCAGGTTCAGACTGCTATAACAGAGTAGTTACAGCAGTCTGACTGTAGCTAATGTAACATAAAACCGGGTAGCTTATGAAAAACAGAAACGTGTTTCTTATAGATTGAAGACTAGAAGTCTGTGGTCAAGGTGCCATCATTGACAGGTTCTGGTTTTGCAGACTGCTATTTTTTCTTATTTTTACATGGCAGAAGGGTTGAGAGCACACTCTTGGATCCTTTTTAAAGGGCAGTAATCACATTCAAGAGGGCTCTACCTTCATGATGCATTAACTCTAAGGCCCTACTTCCTAATATCATGACTTTGAGAATTAGGATTTCAACATATGAATTTTGTAGAGATATATTAAGTTCATTGCAACCTCAATAATTCAGTGTTGATTTCTATCTCAGATATGCTTCTCCTTCAACATCTCCTATCTTAATAATAAATACTTTGATTTGTACTAGGATGGGTTCAATCTTGGCCCTAATTCTCCTTTTCCTCATGTCTATTAAGTTAGCAAGTCCTGACAGTCTACATCCATAATGTGTCTCAAATTTCTTCCTCTGCTGACATTATAAGGCTTGGCCATTATAATTATTCCCTGGATACTACAGACACTTTCTTTCTTTCTTCCTTTCCTTTCCTTATATTTTTCCTTTTTTCTTTTTTTCCCCTCCCTTCCCCACACCCTCCTAACCCCCCTCCCTCCCTCCCTTTTCCTCCCTTCCTGCCTGCTGTCTTCCTTTCCTTTTCTTTCCTTTTTCCTTTCCTTTCCTTCCCTGTCACTTTTCTTTTTTCCTTTCTTTTCCCTTCCCTCTCCTCTCTTCTTCTCTCTCCTCTTCCCTCCTCTCCCCTCCCCTCCTATTTTGTTTCTATTTATTTATTTAAGTATCTCTACACCCAGTATAGGGCTGGAATTCTCAAACCCAAAATAAAGAGTTGAATGTTTTTCTGACTGAGCCAGTGAGGCACCCCCCAGGAACTTTCTAGTTAGTCTTCTTCATAATCCCAGTCTATAACCCATTCTCTGTGGAACAAACAGAATGATTTAGTCCAAAGACAAATCTTCTCATCCTCTATTTGACTGTTAGTATAATACTCAAAATCTTTAACAGGGTTGTGCATAATTTGTTGTGCCCCACCCTCCACCCCACCGCTTTTTTTGCTTTCTCTCCAGGGTTTTTTTTTTTTTTTTTTTTTTTTTTTTTTGCTTTACCTTCAACCTCTCATACCCTGTGCCTTACATATTAGTATTCCACTCAACTTCTTAAGGTTGCTTAATGATTTCAAGCTTCTTATGCCATAGGGCCTTTTAAAGAGTTGTTATGCTCAAGACATTCTTCCTCCTTTACTGTTACTTGACTACCTTCTACCATTCTATCATGCCCTAGTTTATACATTGCTTCTGGGGTGACCTTCTTTGATCTGTTAGCCAAAGAATGAGCAAATTGCCTTTATGTTCCTGTCTGTGTTCTTTCACAGTAGCCAATATTTCCCAGGACAGGCTTTCTCATAATTGTACACTTATTTATAGCATTATTTGTTTAATATTGGTTTCCCATATTAGACTTTAAGCTCCTGGATAGCAGACATATCTCCTTTCCACTGCTGTATAGATTGCCTAGCATAGAAACAGGTACTTGGTAGTACTGAATAATTTACCTGTTGAAGAAATGGATGAATAAATGAGTGAGTGAATCGATTATACTTAGTTTACAGTGACTAATTCTGTTTCAAGTTCCTTTAATGACATCTGCATAGAACTGTGTTCACATTGCTTTCTAAAAGTTGATGCAGGGGCACCTGCATCACGCCTGCAACCACGCAGGTGGCTCAGTGGGTTAAGCCTCTGCCTTTAGCTCAGGTGATGATCTCTGGGTCCTAAGGGGGGGGGGGTCTCTGCTCAGTGGGGAGCCTGCTTCTTCTTCTCTCTCTGCCTGCTGCTCTGCCTACTTGTGATATCTCTCTCTCGTGTCAAATAAATAAATAAAATCTTTAAAAAAAATAAAAGTCGACCGCAACACTATGACAGCAAATACATTTTCTTAAGGATCTATCTTCTTCTTTTCCTTATCAAGACTCGAAGTTTGATTTATATATTTCAATGTAATCAAGGTTAGGACCACTAAGTACCCGGGGCAAAAAGCGAACACAATAAACAAACCTCTGCATTATATTTTGCAATATTCAAGTACTGAATTATGGCATTATTAGCCCTTCTCATTTTGCTTGATGTGAAATCCAAAAACTTTAAGGAGAAACACACCACCACACATGCATCTTACCTACAGTTTCCTTTACTGGTTCAACTATGGAGTCAAGATATGTTGATTTAAAACTGGTTGTAATTGAGGTCGTAAGTCAGGCAATTTTGAGTTCATTTACAAAAAGCAATCAACTCGACTACTAATTTTAAAGAAAAGATTAAAAGAGCTCTTTGATTAACGTACATATCTCTAGACATGTGTCTTCAGAAAATTCAGAAAGCATTTATTGCTTCAGAGATAGTGAATTCTAATGGACAAATGCTACCTGTGATGTAATAGATCTGTACCCTTGAAATTGCAGGTGTTTTTTTTTGTTGTTTTTGTTTTTGATTAGCAATTTTAATCTGACTTTTAGATTTTCCAATTCTACAAAGCTAATCAAAAGAAGTTTTACTGGGATGAAAACTATACAGAGGACCAAAGGAAATATACAAAGGAGGAAGAAGAAATGCCAATTTTAATTAAAAAGGGAAAAAGATGAAGTTATAGGCACTATTATAGAGCTTTATATAGAAACAACACTTGGTGATGACATTACCATCATATTCATAATCTCTACATTATTAACATACTTTATCTTTTCTTTTCCCTAGTGAACAATGTAAACCCATACCAAAAAATAATCTCCTTTTATAAATAGATCTAGATTTTAAGTATTTGAAATCAGGTAGTTGTGGATAGATGTGTAACTTAAACCAATCAACATTAAGTATAAGTATATCAGTTTGAATTAACTCAGAATATGAACATTTAATAAAATTTTGCACTAAACAGAGATTATCAGTTTTGAATTTAGTAGGACTAAACAGTTATTTTTAAAACTTAAAAATGACTTAAAATAATTTTTAAAAGTAACACTTATTTTCGTATTGGTTTATATTTGCAAAGAAAACACTTTTATAATTATGGAATACTCTTCTAATTCTCTTATGAATAATAAGGAGTAGAAATTTTAGTGGATTACCGAAGGTCATGTATCTCTACTAAGCATAATATTATGGGTTAAATCATAGAAATTCTCCAAAAGATTTCTTTTAGAACGTTAGGATAATGTTGGTTTTATAAAGATATAAATTTTAACTCTTTGTACCTCAATATTATTTAATTTCAGTATTTACATTTTAAATTGGTTCTAAAAATTCTGGTATTCTGACTGATTGTGGAAAGAACTGGCAATAAAATTTTGATTTATCACATCAGACTTTAACAGGAGTCCCTATTTAGCATTTTTGATGGAATGTGTTAATGAAGGGAAGAGTAGGCAATATTTTACACTGTTAATAATTGAAAATATATTCTCCAAAGGACATGAAAAATAATCAATTAAATTTTAAATCTTACTACTTATAGTCTACAGGCACTAAGTATTAAATTACAGTGACTGGTTTTAGAGAGAAAAGTCTCATATGTATTTTAAAAAAAAAACCCTCTCACCCTACAAAAATTTATTATAAAGCCTAGGGCTATTGAAAATATTAAAACACATTCTTGGCCACTGGATTTACATTTTTGGAATGCCACTTACCATCCCACAACACTTGTAACCTCTTTACATTCAGATACTCTCTGTTCCACCTAACCCCCTGTTTAGGAAGTTCAGAAAAATCCTTTGTGGGCCAGCATAATATTCTCAGGGTCTAAGTTTATATTGAACTCTAGATTCTAGAGTAAATGAGTTTTGTTCTTTTATTTTTATACTGGCAACAAACAAACTCCTTATTCTTATAAGGTGCTCATTTTCTATAATGAGTTTTCAGGTATGGACTATGAATCCAGGGGGGCTTTATGTTTTTTAAAGCTGTTGAGAAAGTCTTACTTATAAAACTGACTTTTATCACAAGTGTTGCAAAGCTATAAATATATAACCTATCTTATAAATCTTGAGTTTCAATAAACTACTTGCCATTGCCTGATAAACCTGTTGATAGGTGAAGACACTGAGCTGTGAATGACATCTTACACTCCTGGATCCAGTATCACAGAATTTCCACTTAAATAATGAAATATATTTTAAAAATTATGTATTCTATTTATTTTATTTTTCTAAAGACTAGCTTAAATTGAACTCTGTACCTGAAAGAATACTGTTGTACTTTTCTTTCTTTTCCTGGTGTCATTCCATATTTTGTGATCATGGACATCCAGGTTTGTCCTACTACTGGATATCTTTGCTAAAATAAACAATATAAGAAGAAAAATCATTTGAATTAATCAGTGTTCCCTACATTAAAAACATAAGGCTCGAGTGTCTTATGCCTTTGATTCTCTTCAAGAATGGTACCTTTTAAAACAATACTAGCAAATCAGGTGTGAAGCTAGGAAATGACATAAAGTATGTCCAATATGTATTTCTCTTTCATAGCCTTCCTAGAAAGAGCTAAAACATTAGACAACGTTGGGGTGCCTGGATGGCTCAGTCAGTTGGAGCGTCCAACTCCTGATTTTGGCTCAAGTCATGATTTCGGGGGTGGTGAAATTGAGCCCTGTGTTGGACTCCATGCTGGATGTGGAGCCTATTTTAGATTCTCTCTTTCTCTCCCTCTGCCCCTCCCCCCCCACAAAATAATTAAATCCTTAAAAAACTAAATGTTGGACCAAATTGAGTTATACTAAGAATGGAAATACATGGCATGTATCAAACCTCATATGGTTAATATTTTGAAAAGTATTTACTCACAAACACTGACATTTCATTTCTTTTTCTGGGGCTGGAATACTTCTGTGAATATCTTGCCCTTGCCACTGTGTTCATTCTTTCACTTTACTGAGACCATTTGCAAACTGATTTGGGAATAGCCAGGAACTTCCAAATCTCTCCCATCCAAATAAGCATTTCTTCTCCCTCCCCATCCGAAGCTAACCTTTTTTTTTTTTTTATAAATACTGCACTCATCATTATGTCTCTATAAATTATTAGGGACATTTAGAGTGATGACCCAATGAAGGTCTCATATAGCTTTTTTATAATGCAGTGTGAGCAGACACTTCCCCCATTATCTTTTCATAGTCTTGATTGATTTAAAGAGTTCTGTAGAGCATCCTTCTTGAACAATATAGAAAGAAGGTTTCCACCCTTCTCATAAATTATTCCGGTTTAGTTGGCCTCATACTGCTCAATTTAGTATCCTGTTTGAGGATGAGTAAGGAAATTTACATAACATAGTATTGACTGATAACTCTAGGAACACTGTGCTAACTTAAGAAGACATTTCTTTGTTTTGCAATAATTAAGACATCACTGGGAATGGCTCTAATGGAATGTTACATCTTTCAACTTCTTGTATTACACAAAAGTATGGCTTTATTTCTTCTGGGCTCAGTTCCTTATGTTAGCAGTTTTACAACTGGTTGTTGAAAATGCTGTATGTGTATAGTTTGGTCATATATAATCATATATAAAAGCAGTACTGAAAGCTGCCTGCTTTAATATTCTGACATACTTTGTTGGCCTATTTTCTATGTTTGGTTTAGACTTCCACTCAGACCTACTCAATGACTTTTAAAAAAAAATTAGCAATACCTTTATCCACTATTTTAAGAATATTTAATTAATTAATTATTTGGGGGTGGGGAGAGGCAGAGAGGGAAGGAGAAGGAAAAGGGAAAGAATCCTAAGCAGATCCTGTGCTGAATGTGAACCCCACACAGGGCATCTCATGACCCTGAGATCATGAGCTGAGCCAAAACTAAGAGTCAGACACTTAACTGACAAGCCACCCAGGTACCCCCACTATTTATTAATGATACCAAAGAGAAAAGATGTCTACAAAATTGTGAACAAGTAAGCCATTCTTCATTCTAAGGACATTGATTTTTATAATATTCTCAATACTGATAGCATCGATTATTTTTCTGTTTCATGCTCTGAACTCAATTATTAAGCTTCTCTATGTCTAGCAAAGTCAAGTCTTTCGTACATGTTGTATGGGTGGGAAAATTGGATTGATCAACTCAAATTCCTACTGGAAGTCATATATGTGCATACATAACACAGACTGTACATAAATTTTATGGCCTCCTGAGCATGAATCAATAAAAGGAAAACCTTACACAGAAGCCAAAAATAATGTGATTGGGTAGGTGCTGCCTCACATTAGCTCTTCAAATAGTTCCTAATTATTTTGACTCTTCTCTTGTATAAAATTCCTTAAAGTAGAGCATGAATGTGGCTAGTGGTACAGTGTGTGATACAGTAGGAGAAGCATTAGTAACCATGACAGTCTTCTAAAATGTTAACTTTATTAAAGAGCAATAACTTTAATTTTAACCTCCAGCACGTTATAAGTATAATGCAGAACTAATTACAATCTAACATATAAACTTGTGACTTCAAAGAAATTTCCTAACTTTCACAGTTCATCTCAGAAGACTTCTCTCTCTCTCTCTTTTTTTTTTTTTTAATCATTAGAGGCACTTAAGTGAACAAGTTGCCAAGCAAGTATCTGAATTGTTCTCCACTGAAAGTAGCTGGTATGGCTGACATATTTCTATTTAAAGTGACTCCCCTTCTGAAACGACTTGTTTGCTTTCATTTTAACCCAAATGCTTAAATGATTTCAATCTGAGTTTTCCAGCAGACTTATTAAAATGCAAATATGCCATTAGGAAAAAGGATGATCAGTTAACTTGCTATGTATTATCACAGCTTGTACTTTCAGCAGGTTAATGACTACGTAGGTTCTATGTAAAGGGAAATGTGAAATATCTATTTAGACAAGGTAGTATTCAGTAATTCTGTATGGCACTGAATAACAAAAGGATTGTATAAAAATACTGATAATCTCTGGGGCACCTGGGTGACTCAGTGGGTTAAGTGACCAACTCTTGATTTCAGCTCAGGTCATGATCTCAGGGTCCTGAGATGGAGCCCTTTGTTGGATTCCTGGACTAGGTGCAGAGCAATGCATCCTGCTTAAGATTCTTTCTCCCTCACCCTCTTCCCTGCCTCCCACTCGTACTCTGATCTCTGTCTCTCCAAAAAAAAAAAAAAAAAAAATTGATAATCTCATGAAATGGATGAAGTAGGAAGTATTATTGTTCAGCTTGGAAGGTAAAGGTGCCTAGGATTCGCTGGTGGGTAGCAACATTTTGTCCAATATGAAATGTTTCATAGTTGATTCTTTTCAAGAGAGTTAAGTTTGCCAGTTGTGTAGTTAGATGCAAACTTTTGGTCTGATACACCCCAGGTGCAATTGGGCTCTTCTCCTATGACCCTTAGTTCCCTCTCTATGCACAGGAGATTTAAGGCTTAGAATATTTCAAAAAGCCTAGCATAGTGTTTTGACCTAGAAACTACTTATTACATTTAAATCTTTTTTACCTCTCTGTTTTTATTCTTACTACATTTTGTTAATTTACCACAAGGTTGAAAGTAATAATGTTACTGGCCAAAAAGATTATAATGAAATTATGGCCACTGCTCTCCTACTTCATAGATGTGAACATGTTCAACTAGTTCAAATAATCAAAAAGATTTACTGCTACACGCTTGTGTGTAGTAATGCTTTTTCACTCTTAGTTTTTCTTGTTTTTATCTAAGGTTTCTGCCTGTACTGAGTCAATTTTATTATCATTACCACACTCTCAATCTTTTGGCAACATCTTGGTAGCCTCAGGGAGGGCAGCCAACCAGTGAAAAGAGCAAAGATAGAACAGGAGTTGGTATGCGGGTGGAGGGAAGAGGGACCAGGAGTTCAGCCACCATTCAGCCAGGGGGACTCAGCTAGTTCCAAGAGGTCAGGCATCAGTCAGCCAATGTTTGATAAACAAATGAACTCAGCTACTAACTTCAGTTCAGCCCTCATTCTACTGAATTCCATCTTGGAGGAGTTGCCTGACTCTTCCTTAAGGTTTCAGAGGGCCTTCCAACTAATCACTGTGTTCTGGAGCCAAATTTGAAGAGTATTACATATATGGCAAAAACTGTCTTTCTCATCTGTGTGGGGAAGAGAAAAATAAGAAACAAATTCAAAGACATTATCCTATTTGCCAAATATCTGATCAATAATGATATAATTCTCAGTCTCACAGGACAAAACATATGGTTGAATTTTTCATTATTTCCATGGTATTATTTTTGATTTGCTTCCTTATGTTTTGAATGGTTTAAAATTACATTCAGTTTGCCAGACAGTCCAAAGAACTCCTAGATTCCACTCCCAAAGTTATCCCATAATTATCCATATTCTAGAGTCTCTAATACAATACTTCATTTGTTCTCTCTCCCTCTCTTCCCTGAAAACAGAATTTCCTACATTGTCATCATACAGTTATCTCAATCCAGAATCAGTAGTGAGGCAACATTCATTCAATTCACACAACTGTCTCATTAATGTCTCTTTTTCATTACTTGTCCAGCATCTTATTCAGAGAGGCATGGTACATTAGCTGCCATATCTCATCAATTTTATTTGAACTACTCCTCAGTCTTTCTTGCCTCTCATATCCTTCAAAGTCTTGATGAATGAAATATTTCATTATACCAGATGACCTCAGCTTGTGTCCCACTGATGTTTCCTCATGACCAGATGTTTCCTCAGGCCATACATCTTTGGCAGAAATATCACAGAAATAATGGAAGCACCTGACATCAGCTTGCCATACTTTAACTTCTATTACCTATACTAGTTTACTATCAACCTTTTTTCTCCAGTATAAAGTTATCATTTCCCTTTTTTATTGACAAGTACCTTTGGGGGTGGTGATATTCCAATATTTTCTAATATACTGTATCTCATCAAACGTTCAGCCACTAGCTTTAGCATCCATTGATAATCCCTAGGTTTATCAGTTACTACTACGATGGTTACCAAGTAATGATATCTATTTTGTTCATTCTTTCTTTATTGATTAGTTACAACTCTACCATCCCTTGTATTTTGTGATTGATATGCTTCTCCTTTGTAAAGTAGGAATTGATAATATGATATTTCAATGAATAAGAGGAAAAAATTATTTTTTAAATTTTAAATAATTAGTATACTAACCTCATAGTCTATAGAGCATCTTTGAGAAGGAAACAAAACATTAACTTTAAGTGGATTAAAACGGATACGTAATGAAAAAATTCTCAAAACACCAAACAAAAGAAAAACAAAATTCAAGAGTGTTCAACAAATGAATTATGGACATTGCAGTGTTCATAACTATAATAGAAAGTTATAGGGCGCCTGGGGGCTCAGTGGGTTAAGCCACTGCCTTCGGCTCAGGTCATGATCTCGGGGTCCTGGGATCGAGTCCCGCGTCGTGCTCTCTGCTCAGCAGGGAGCCTGCTTCCCTCTCTCTCTCTCTCTGCCTGCCTCTCCGTGCTACTTGTGATCTCTATAAAAAAAAAAAAAAGAAAGAAAGTTATAAATTGTACATCAGCTACATACAGGTCAATAAAGGACACATCTTGGTGGTAATCAAATGAAATATGTGTATTTTAATCTGATATGTGCAATTTTTGCATATATTATGCACATAATTATGGCATTTTTGAAGTTAGGTATTTATCATTGACATAGTTAAATTAAATTGATGATACTGTAAAGTAAATGAATATATATATATAAGATGAATACATATAAATATGTAATTTTTCCCTTTCTCATAGGTCCTTCAATAGTAGTCACCATTGTTTCTTGATATGACATACCATCTGATATTCATTAACATGTATTCATACACAAAAGAACAGATGATCAGGATACTAAGTGGGTAAAACCCTAGATCTGGCACTCTAATAGATGAAGTTTCCATTATTTCTTATTTTGGTTCATCTGGATAATCCCTATATGATGTTTTCCCTTCTTCCTTACTATACGTGTCCCTTTCCACACTCTTGCTTTTGGAAAAAGACCACGAGTTTAAAAGAAAAACTTTCCCTGATTAGAAATCATTTATTAGCATGACATCTGCTTAGAGCCTAAATTTAGATATAAATCTAAAAAGATGTATAATATAAACACAATGTTTAGGCACAGTTAGCTTAAAGGTATTGATAATTATGTAACTCTGTGTGATCTAGAAAAATATTTTATAGGTTATATGAGTCTAGTAGCAATAGAAAAAGTTACTACTGATGAAGCTTAGTTATATCTAGGGCCATGAGGTGGAGATATCAAGTAGGGAACATTTAGTAAACTGTGAGATGGTAGCTTGCTACCTGAACCTTTTGGTAAGAGGCTATCAGAGTGGCTAGGGATGGCCTGATAAGACCTAAAGTCACTGAAAGAGAGTAGGTAGGTGCTATTTTTAGTATTATCCTCATTATTTTTATCCATGCATTTTAATTTTTCTGCAAATCAAGCATGTCCTTTTATATGTTACTACTGTATCAAAATGATTCTTTGAGCCACTATGATATAATCCATTAACTGGCTCTTCCAAACTTGAACTCAGCTCGTGGTAATAATCCACTTTCACAGTAACAGCCTGTGCAACAGAGACCAAATGTATTAGCATCAGTAGTCTCAGTAATCTTTTCGTGGTCTAACTTCATTGGCCCACATGCAAGGTTACTGAAGGATAATTTCACAGAGAAATTTAGGAATAGTCAAAATTTCCTAAATTGTTTTTTGAACTTATCGTGGAATTGAAACATTGTATTAAGGAGACCATAAGACTGTAAGTGAATTGGAATTGAAAAGATTATCAATATAATTAAGATATATCTACCTATACCTATTTAATTGTCTTCATGTTATCATTATGTTAGGGAATAAATAGGTTGTATGAAAAATGGCATTTTAATGTAGAAATATATTCCAAACTTGGTTTCAGTGTGTATTTTCTTTTAATAACTGCTTTTCAAATGCTTCCATTTACCTTAAAAATCCCAAGTAATATTCCACTTAAAATGTTAAAATCCTTGGTTATGCATTTTCCATTAATATTAATTTATTATCTACAAAATATTTTTATTGGTAGCAAGATTTTCTTGGTTTCCTCAAATTGTTTTATAGTTTAGCAAGATGGACTCTATTAGCAAAGACGTAAATGACCTTCTTTCTAATTTTTTAGATTTCCAGTTAGCTACTTTTATTTCTTCAAAAAGACCTTTCTCTTATTGGCTATGATATTTGGACTTCTTGTCTTGTGATATTCTTCTTTAGGTAATCTTTAGTTTTATCATCTTTATCTGACTCTTCTTTCCCTCTTTTCTCTTCTTCTGTGGGTATGTGCGCATGCACATTACCATCATTGTTACATGCAATAATAGCAACAATAAAACATGTGACTATATGAAGTATTTCCAAACGATGAATGAAGAGATCTTGAACACTGGCAGTACTTAATATATGTTGGATAATAAATAAATAATTTGTCTTACTTCAAGTTAACTCATTGATAACCATCTAACTTACGTTTATTTAAATTTCTTAGAGCTTTATTTCTTTTCTATAAAATGGTGAGAATTGTCCTTTTACTTCTTCCTAGTCACAAGGTTGTTGTGAGGGCCAAATAAAGTAGTGAGAAACATTTTGAAAATTGTCCAGTATTACTTAAAACTAATTTTTATCATTATCATAATTATAAGAAAGAAATAGTTCTATTCATTGTAGGCCCATATGTAATTGAGTGGGTAATAGCTTGTCTAACATGAAAACAAGACCAAAGATTATATTTTAATTCCTGATGACTTCTAATTTATAGTGATTTAAATGTAAAGTTTTAAAATGTAGCAAGGATACCTGGTTGGCTCAGTTGGTAGAGCATGTGACTCAATCTAGGAGTGGTGGCTTCAAGCCCCACTTTGGGCATACAATTTACATTATAAGAAAATGATTTGAAATAAAAGATGTATGTTATAACATTAATTTTAGAATAACTCTGGAAGCTTTGATATAAATAATTCTTCATGATTTATCTGAGAGTTCATAGTTTCTAAAAATAGTTTTAAAATTTTATTTTATATATATGTCTATGACAGAAAATGTGGAATTGTGGTCAATAGCAGTTTCATTCTGGATTATATTATTTTCTATTCTAAGAGCAATTTTCTAGATCACAAACATACAAAATTGCAACAAAGAAATCAAGGGAAATAGGAGGAAAATGGAAAATTTGATTCAAGATACTATTGGCTAAAAAGAAGACTTACTATTTTAAGTTTGTTTTGGGCTCTTCGTCTTCTTGGATTAACAAGGTAGAATTTTCTATGCTTCTATGTTTAAAGGAATTTATTAATATTTTCTCTGCATATTAACATTGGAATTTAAAACAGTTCATCTTGGGTATTATTACATTTTTAATAAGGGGAAGTTTGTTATTACTAAGAATATCTGATTTTTTTCAGTGACAGACATAAAGTATGGATGATCATCTGTGACTTAACTAATAGTCACAAAAATCCTCATTTCAAAGTTTTTTTTATAATTAGCTGTGATATTTATTTTTAAAAAACAAAATATTTTTAAGGGATTTTTTAAATTAAACTCCACTATTTTTGTACTATTTATTTTTATTTATTTATTTTTTAAAAGATTTTATTTATTTATTTATTTATTTGTCAGAAGGAGAGAGAGCACAAGCAGGGGGAGTGACAGGCAGAGGGAGAAGCAGACTCCCCCCTGAGCAAGGAGCCCAATGTGGAACTCCATCCCAGGACCTTGGGATCATGACCTGAGCCAAAGGCAGATGCTTAACCAAATGAGCCACCCAGGCATCGCCATATTATTTAAATATAATCAGTATGTTATCAGTTTAAAGGCATTAAAACTGTTGAGCATTTCAAATGAAACATGATGTTTATTTCATATTTTTAAAAAATCTCTGTAGATTTCTATCTGAAAACCTCAGACTTTCTACAGAGGTGTGTATGCCACTTCCAAATTCACAAAAAGAGATTAAAATAAATTGTCCTTCTTTTTTATTACAACTGATGACATGTAAGCAGACATATTCATTATTCTAGAAAGTTATAAAATTGTAAAAATGCCATTGGAAAATCTGTTATAAGAAATATTAACTACTATATAATCACTTATTCTTCTGACCATCCTCTTTTCTCTCATTGGTGTTCTTATTACTATAGGAAAGGTCTGTAAATTAGGCTTTGATTTTCTATAGAGAACTTCCTAAAACTGATGGTACCCAGACTGACAATCTTGGCTTTTAATTTGGAGTCCTTAAGACTGTTTACATTTAAAATATGTGGGTTTAAACCTCCCATGTAATTAATTGTTTTCTATTTTCTATTTGGTCTATGTCATTTCTTCTCTCTTTTCCCTCTTCTTTTTGGATTAAGTATTTATTGTTGCTATTGTTGTTGCTATTCCATTCTTTCTTCTTCATTTGGCTGAGCATTATACGCTCTCTAGCTATTTTTGTTGTTGTTGCTAATGGGTGTACAAAAAAACATTGTGACTTATATAAATTAAGGTTTTGGGCAATGTGAGGACCTCAGAACATTTGAAGTCCATTTTTACCTCCTGCCTTTTGTTTTATTCTTTTCTTGTATTTTAATACTCTCTAATAATTCAAATTCCACAACTTATTAGGATGGTTTTATAAGACCAGTATTCATTTGTAATTACCAAATATTTACCCTTTTAAATGCTTTGTATTCCTTTCTTCATCTCTGTGTTTCCAATCGTGATTCATTTTTCTTCTAATTGAAGAACTTCTTTTAGTATTTACTTTAGTATATCTCTTCTGGTACTGAATCCTCTCTAAAGGTTTTGTTGCTGTTGTTATCTAAAATGTCTTTTCCCTCTTCTTCTCCAACTTTATTTTGAAAATATTCAAGCCTAGAGTAGATTCAAAAATAATGCAACAAAATATATCGCTAACCTAGGTTGATCTGTGTTTTTTTTTTTTTTTTTTAAAGATTTTATTCATTTATTTGACAGAGAGAGAGAGAGATCACAAGTAGGCAGAGAGGCAGGCAGAGAGAGGGAGAAGCAGGCTCACCGCTGAGCAGAGAGCCCGATGCAGGGCTTGATCCCAGGACCCTGGGATCATGAGCTGAGCTGAAGGCAGAGGCTTAACCCACTGAACCACCCAGGTGCCCCAGTTGATCTGTTTTTAACTGTTGCATTTTCTTTCTCTACTAATGTTTTTCTCTTGGTCTGTCCATCTATCCACCTATGCTTTTGTTCTTTTTTTTTTTTAATATTTTATTTATTCATTTGAGAGAGAGAGAGAGAGAACATGAGAGAGAGTACAAGCAGGGGGAAGGTGCAGAGGCAGAGAGAGAGGCAGACTCCCCACTGAGCAGGGAGCCTTACATGGGACTCGATCCAAGAACCCTAGGATCATGACCTTAACTGAAGGCAGACTCTTGACTGACTGACACCCAGGCGCCCTATGCTTTTGTTCTTCTTGCTGAATCATTTGAAACTAATTTGCAGATATCATGACATTTCACTCTGAATGTTTTAGCTTGCATATCCTAAGAACAAGGACATTCTCTATAACCATAGCATCGATATAAACAAGAATATTATTTTTAGCATTGATTCAGTAGTATAGATTAAAAATGTGGGGTGCCTGGGTGGCTCAGTGGGTTAAGCCTCTGCCTTCAGCTCAGGTCATGATCTCAGGGTCCTGGGATTGAGCCCCGCATTGGGCTCTCTGCTCAGTGAAGAGCCTGCTTCCCTTGCTCTCTCTCTGCCTGCCTCACTGTCTACTTGTGATCTAGGTCTGTCAAATAAATAAATAAAATCTTAAAAAAATAAAAAAAATAAAAATGTCCATTCTACAATTTCTGTGATTTTTTTCCAAAAATGTTCCATTTAGAATATAACCAGTGTCAATATATTGCATTTGTTTTTCGTGTACCTACTTTCCTTTAGTTTGGAACAGTCATCTACCTTTGTATGTCTTTTGTAACTTTGTCATTTAAAAAGTTAGGTGTCTTATAAAACATCTTATATTTTGGACTTGAATTGTATCCTAATGGTTAGATTCAGACTAAAGAGTTTCGTCAAGAATTTTGCAATAATTAGGTAATACTGTGTACTTCTTGTTGTATTATGTCGACATTCCTTCATTCTGTTTTTTGGCGACTCAGTTTGATTAGTTGCTTAAAGTAATGCTTGCCAGTGCTTTCAACTGTAAAAGCAATTCATTAAGTTATGTATAAGATTATATGTTGAATTTGTGTTCTGTTCCCCAACATACTTTCATTGAATGGCATTAATATGCTTTGATGATCATTTATTAAATTCATTCTTACATTAAATTCATTCTTGTCATTTAATGGATTCATGGATTTTTAAAAAATGTGTTGTGATGTATTCTTATTAGTTATCATTTATTTATTTATTTATTTGACAGACAGAGATCACAAGTAGACAGAGAGGCAGGCGGAGAGATAGAGGGAAGCAGGCTCCCCACTGAGCAGAGACACCCCCCCCACTAGGTGGGGCTCAATCCCAGGACCCTGAGATCATGACCTGAGCTGAAGGCAGAGGCTTAACCCACTGAGCCACCCAGGCATTCCATCCGTTATCTTTTTTAATGCTGAGAAATATCCTATATTTGGCTAGTGAAATAATGTTGTAGAGTTTATCTATCCTCATTTTGAAGATAAACTTGTTATTTTGATAAAAACTTGGTATTTTCTGAACTTAATAGTAAAGATTCTGATATGTATGGAGGTATCTTACTGTGGATTTACTTACGTTTCTCTGATGGGTAATGAAATTGAGCACTTTTTAGTATGAAAATGTCAATTAAGATATTCTGTTTTGCAAAGTGCATATTCAAGTCTTTTGTACCATTTTTTCTCATTATCTGCCTTTTTTATTAATGTGTAGGAATTCCTTATATATTCTATATATAAGTTGTCATCAGATATGTGCATTACAACTATCTTCCATTCTTTGTTCTTGTTTATTGTTTTTGCTCTCCTAATGTTTTCTTTTGATAAATACAAGTGTCTAAATGCCAAATGTTATCTGAATATAGAACTCTCTGAATATAGAAACAGAACTCTCTTCCATTGCTTGTAGGAGTATAAATTTATACAACCATTTTTGAAAACTTTGGCACTGTTTACCAAAATGAAGATGTAAATACTCTGTGACACATCATTCTAATCCTAGGTATAAACTTGAGAGAAATGCATATATATTTTTACCAAAAGGCATATGAAAACTGTTTAGAATGAACCAAAATATCAGGCTTACTTCTCTGAGCTTTCTTTATTTCTCCCGTATAATCATGGCCCCTCAAACTGCTACTGCATTAGTAGTGGTCCAGTATTTCCAAACAGATTTAAAATACTTTCCAGTTTTTCTAGTTACTCTTGGCAGAAGATTAGTCTGCAGCACACTACTCGGCCATTATCAGAAGCAGAAATCATAAAGTGGTATTATGTATGTTTCACATATCTAGTCCTAAATCATTAAGTAGGGTCATTAAGTTAGAGTCAGAAATAAAGCAGCTTTTATTGCTAAAAGTCTGTAGATATAAATGCAGCATTTCTGAGCTCTGACTTAATTTACATGTGCCTTTTGTATAGTATCAGCACTAATAAAAACTGGGTGGTCAGGATTTCCAGCTTTCTTAGGGATTCCAAGTTAGCTTCTATCCTGTCTGATTATTTTGCAGTATCGACTTGATGGTGGGTCTGTGATCTCTGGGACTGTCACTGCTATTGTGTGCCCAATATTCCAGCAGTTCAGTGCTATGCCTTGAAATCAAGAGCTTTGGTGTCGAGGCACCTGGGTGGCTCAGTCAGTTAAGTGTCTGCCTTTGGCTCAGGTCGTGATCCCAGGGTCCTGGGATCAAATCCTTGCATGGAGGTCCTTACTTGGGGACCCTACTTCTCCCTCTCCCTGCAGCATCCCCTGCTTGTGCTCTCTCTCTCTGACAAATAAATAAAATCTTTAAAAACAAACAAACAAACAACTTTGATCTCATTGTTCCAATCTAGCTGTGTTGACCATTTTCGCAATGTGACACCAAAAGGGCCATTTCAGATAGGTTTGTCAACACAGTAATTTCCAGAATATTGATGTCAATTCATACTTACATGTAACAAGTAACATATATTATGATTAGTACCAAAATATTCAGCAATTAAACATGTTTGATTGAACTCTCTAGGAGAAATATAAATAAACATTTTACTTTGCTGGAAACAGAACATTTTTGTCTCTTGGGATTTAGGAAAAAAGGTTCTTACATTTTCAATGTTTCATAATCTGCTGATTTGCTTTGAGAAGAAAATTTTGGGATTCCCCAGTGTGCTTTTTAAATTTTAAAATGTTGGAGTCAATAGGACTGGACAAAGTAGAAAAGCAAACATCAAATACTGTTGAAATGAGTCTTGCCAAGGGATGGTCTGGATGACCTAATATGGGGTTTTGCCATCACTAACACCTAAGACTTGAGGGACTTTTAGATTAACTACATTGGAGCAGAGACATAACTGTCTTCATTGGAAATTCCTGTGTCTAGTGAGGTATAAGGTCACATAGTTACCTCATCAAGTAGTGCTTCACAAAGGGAAGGAGGATAGTTGCAGTATGGGCCAACAATAATCTAAAATAAAGGCTAATCATTATATACCACTAGGAAGACCTGTTACATTAAAACTTAGATACAGATAAATACACCAAATTCTCTATTCTTCTCTTTGGTACAATACTGAGTGTGTTAAAATGTATTTGCAACTCAGTTGGCAAAACTAGGGAAATTTGAGCTTTCATGGATAAAGAATAAAGTTGTACAGCCCAACAAATGGCAACTTGACAATGAAGTAAACTCCCTTTATAACATCTGGGATGTTATTTGGAATGAACCATAATGTTCTTGACCATTGGCTCTATTTTTAAGTGGGAGTGGACTAAATAGTCTACTCTGCATGAGAAACAGGGTGAGATTAGGAATTAAAAGTCCAATAGTCACTTGGGGCTATCACAGGGAAGTTCAGTAGCCCCTTCTTATCCATGGGGGGATATGTTCCAAGATCCTAGTGGATGCCTGAATCTGCAGATGATACCAAACCCTATAAATATTATGTTTTTTTCCTATACATAAATACCTATGATAAAGTTTGATTTATAAGTTAGTCATGGTAAGAGATTAACAGCAATAGCTAACATTAAAATAGAATAATTATAACAGTATAGTGTAACAAGAGTTGTGTGAGTATGGGCCCTCTCTCCCTCACCATTCCCCCACATCTTACTGTACTGTATTCACCTTTCTTCTTGCAATGACGTGAGATGATAAAATGCCTGTGATGAGCTGAAGTGGGGTGAATGCATAGGTATTGTGATGTAGCACTGGGCTACTACTGACCTTCTGACAATGTGTCAGAAGGAGGATCATCTGCTTCTGGACCCATGGTTGACCATGGGTAGCTAAAACTGTGGAAAGTAAAACCATGGATAAGAGGACTACTGTATAACTGCATGCTTTTTGTTGTGGTAATTGTTCTATTTTCCACATATACAAAGCAATTACATGGAAACACTTTTTTGTTTTTGCTTTTGTTTACATATGCTAGCTGAAAGACTGAATGAAAAATCCCAGTTTTCATTAATTTGCAAAAACACAACACTATATTTTATGCAATTGAAATTTTGCCCCTGTTATGGTTTTATAGGAATTCACTATCTCTAAAGGTTACTCTTTGAAGCATTATTGATAACAGAAACAGACTAGAAAAAGTACAAATTTCCAGCAATATTTTATTGGTTAGATATGGTATGGCATATATAGGATATATCTATAAAAGGGAGATTATTATGTACTGAGAAGTAACTACCTTAAACTGCCTATAACATGTTCCCTTATGTTATTATATTATATTAAGAATTATATTATTATTATATTATATATTATATTATATTATATTATATATTATATTATATATATATTATAATATAATATTATATATATATTATTATATATATTATATATTATATTATATATTATATTAAGAATTCCATATATACGTGTGTGTGTGTGTGTATTCTGTATATGTATGTGTATCTCTCTCTCTCTCTCTCTCTCTATATATATATATATATACATATATATGTATATATATATATGTAATGAGAAATTATGGAAGGAGAATTAGAAACTCAGGAGAGTGACTTCCCAAGGTGGGGACAAGAGTGAGGTGGTACAGTGATGGTAGAAAAGCTTTGCATACCTTTTTATACTTATTTGTGTATCATGCAAATGTCGTACTTGTTTTGAAAATAATATTTAAATTGCAGCCACAAAGGGAAGACCAACTATAAGAAATCTAATAACAATGATTAGATTGATTTTGAATTGTGCCAGTGTATTACAGTTATTTTTCACTTGATGGATTTGATGGATTATCTATCTTGTCTTAAAAATATATTCTTATCTCACAAATTGCAATGCTGTCAATATCCCATACCTTACAAGGTCAAGTTCTCTGCTTTTTCTTTATAAGAACATAGGTGGTCAGAACAATATTTTCAATAGTCTGTCTTTAGTGTAGTATCAAATGATATGCTGGAGGACAGCATGCCGTATTTTTTGCATCACAAAATGAAAAAGACAGCTATGACCCTTTGGTTAACATTTTTGCAATCGTGGAGCAGTTTACAGGGTTCTCTCCAATATTTTTCCCAGTTTCCTAATGTGATTAGCTAATTTAAAAATGTTGGTTTAGTACTTGTCCCTGTGTTCCGTGAATGGTGATATGGTAATTTGTTATATGTCTGTCTGTCCATCTACCTATTGATGTAAATGTAAGTCTTATTTGCATGTGTATTTTCTTCATACAAACTTTCAGTGGTATAAACAGGACTTTAAAATAGATTTTGTGTAATGCTATTCCTGACAAAAGAATACACCTTGGGAGGTTTACGTATGCATTATGGTCTTTCCTTAATACACACCTATAGACTTCTCTTAGAATTATCCTTAGAGACATCTTATGAGACTCTTTCTAGAATGAAGTCTAATATCTTACACTCACATATATTTCACATCCAAAATAGTATTGGATTAGTGCTAGAGCTGCCACAACAAAATCACACACTAGGTGACTTAACAACAGAAATTCATTTTCTTACAGCTCTGGAAGCTACAACCCCAAGACCAGGGTATTGGCAAGATAGGTATGTCCTAAGGTTTCTGTCTTCTGACTTGTAGATGGCTGTCTCCTCCTCCCTAAACATGGTCTTCCCTCTGTATATGTCTGTTTCCAAATCTCTTCTTACAAGGACACCAGTCCTATTGGATTAGATCCACCTAAATAACCTCAACTTAATAATTTCTTTAAAGTCCTTATCTCTAAATACAGTTACATTTTGAGATACTGGGGGTTAGGACTTCAAAATATGAATTTTGGGGGGACATAATTCAATCTATAAAAAGTACTTGCCTTACTTAACCTTAAATTCAAACAGCTTCGAACTGTTTCTTAAATCCATTCTGAAATGACGGAATTTTGACACTCCAATCAACGTTACCCAAAGATTGAGACACTTATTTAGGCCATCGTGCTAAAAATATTTTGAGCAATGGCATCTCATTAGAATAAAGGCAGAAATCTCTCAAGATGAGCATTCATTTGCATGCTACCGTTACTACTCGCAGTTTGGTCATAATGACAGAAAACACTTTCAAGAAGGAAGAGGTTTAATACAGGTAATTGATTAACGCAGGGAGTTAGATACTTCCAAAGTCGGTGGGAGGGTTGTTGAATCAAATGTATGTGAACACAACAAGTGGCTGTGAGGTTTTGCTTAGCTTCAGGTCATCCAGAAGGTAATGTTGTTGTCCTAGTCTGTCACTGGAAGCAACCGCTGCTGTTACCCACAACTGTCTGAAGCAAGTCAGTGGGTGGATGATTTCTAGAACAGAGGCTACTGCACTCCCCCAGGTGCACTAGATACCGCGAAAATGGCAGCACTGCAGGCAGAAAGTGAGGATGTGTTTCCATTCCACTTTCAGAATCTTATTGACATTCTTCTCACCGGCTGAACCTGACTGATTTCTCTCCCAGCAAACCTGCCTAGGAAATGTGTATCCAGCCTTTACAGACCCGTGATTCAGGGCAGAGCAAGTGAGACACTAAATAATTGTGAACAGGCAAGCTGGCAAGCTTTGGCATGTTAATTAATAATTAAATCCTTACACTCTGACCATAATTTATAGTCACATTTTGAGAGGAAAAATAGCACATTGAACATGACTTTCCCATTTCCCAATAGGCATAATTCATTTGAAATCTCAGGATACTTGTCTATATTCACCAGATGTTTTAAAACAAAAGATGTTTTAAAAGGATTCAGTGAAGATTGAAAGATTTATTTCAAAAATCAATGCAATGTGTATTTGAGTTTTCCTCAATTATTGTAGCTATCATTACCAACTATTGGAATTAAAGCTTTAAGAAAATAACTCTTTGTTCTTTTTCAGAATTTCTATCCAGACACTAAGAATCTGCTAGAAAATATTTTCCTAACTAGTTTTTTGTTTAGAAGTCAGAATAACTTCTGACTATAACAAATATAATGTGTTCTTAATTTTGCTTTCTCTTAGGTTATGACACAGCTTTATTTCCTGTATTCTTTTAATCTACTATTGAAAGTAATTCTGGGTATTTTTATTACAGTACTTATCCTTTACTTATTTTCCATGGTTTCAAAAACTCTTCTTATTATCATAAAACAAAACAAAACAAAACACCAGACTTTTCTTCCAGAAGAAGCTTCTGCTTGTGTAAAATTACAGTCTAGTGGGCCTGGAGGGTTGGTGCAGGGAGGTGGTAGGGGGAACAGAAAAAGAGAGTTGTGAAACAAGATTTATCTCTCAAGATTTTTCCAACTCTCATTGCCTGACTTTCCATGCTTCTGTTTCATCTTACCTGCCAGGATGTCTGCTGATGGGAGTATGGAAACAAGGAGAACCCAGATAGAGGAATATGTAAGTTGATAATTTTGAAAGTTTTTAGATGATGTAACTAAAAATGGAAATTTCTGCCAACCTTACACCTTTGCCTGATTCTGTAATTTCTTGTTATATTTAGCTTGGTAGGCATGAAAAATACCATCTCTGCCCAGTGAAATATTACCAGCTCCCAGAGCTTGTGCTACTTTAGATGAATATACAAAAAATATTGCCAAATGTACTCCTCAAAAATGGGAACAGAGTGCTTCCAAGAGAGATGTAATATCAGTTTTATAAATAACAACCTGGATAAGTGGGGATATAGAAAACTGAAGTCCATTTGCAATTGAGTTTAAAGGCCTTAGCCTATGGAAAAATAAACATAAACAAAAACACTGAATTAATAATTGAATTATTAGTGTCTTGCACTTTAAAAATGATATGACATCATCACAGTAGTTTAGGAATTAATTGCTCACATGTCCTAATATAATAAATAGACGTTAACTTCACAATAGCTATAATTTTAACTTGGTTGTGAAACACCAATATTTGAATATTGAAGTCATTTTATAGGCATAGCTGCCTTTCCTAGTGCCATAGTAAGCATCCGTACAATATTTTCATTTTGCTTTGTTCACACAGGGGGAAAAAAAGGCAAAAAAAAAAAAACAACAACCCCCCCCCCCAAAAAAAAAGAAAGGGAAGAAGGAAGGAAAAAATTATCTAATCATGTTTTGAAAACAGAGATGGGTGAAGTTCTCATTTCTAATTTTGGCTAGTCTTTTGGATGGAATTATCTGTTCCCTCTACTTTCATTTTGAGAATCAAGGATTATATTTTTATGAAGAAATATTAAGAAAACATCAGCACCAAGAGTGCCTGGGTGGCTCAGTCTGTTGAAGGTCAGACTCTTGATTTTGGCCAGGTCATGATCTCAGGGTCCTGAGATGGAGTCCCACATGCGGCTCCTTGCTCAGCAGGGAATCTGCTTGTCCTTTCCCTCCCTTTCTGCCCCTCTCCCCACTTACTCACTTGCACACTCTATCTAAAATAATTAAATAAATAAAGTTTAAAGAAAAAAAAAAAGAAAAGGAAACATCAGCACCATACAGCATAATGCAGAGGAGGAATATGTGCCATATGCCATAATAGCTGTACTATTTTTGGAAGGAAAAATGGGTATAAATGAGATTTTTTTTTTAACAATTAGGAGGGTTTTTTTTTTTTTAAAGATTTTACTTATTATTTGGGAGAAAGAGAGAGAGCATAGCAGGAGGAGGAACAGAGGGAGAAATAGTAGACTCTCTGCTGAGCAGGGAGCCCTACTTGGGACTCCATCCCAGGACCCCAAGATCATGACCAGAGCCAAAAGTAGACTCTTAACTGACTGAGCAACATAGGCATCCATAAATGAGATTTTTGAACAGATTAATTTTATACAATAGAACTGAAATTTATAATTTCATAGCACTTCTTCATTTAAAAGGGAAGGCAAAGGGGTGCCTGGGTAGCTCAGTCAGTTAAGCTTCTGACTCTTGGTTTCAGCTCAGGTCAAGGTCTTAGGGTCCTGAGATTGAATGCCTGGGTAGCGTTCTTCTCTGTCTCTGCCCCTCCCTCCACTCTCCTGTGCACGCGCACCAGCATTCTCTCCCTCCCTCTCAAATAAATAAATAAACATTAAAAAAAAAAAAAAGGGAAAGCAAAATCTACATACAGAAGACAATACTGTGATCGTTTTAGCCATTGCTCATTATTGTTATTCCCTGCTGACTCAGATAAGACATTTTAAACATTCAGTATAAGGCTAACTGTCATTCACAGTGATTTCTTTCTAAAGATTGTTTTGGCTATTCTGTGTCCTTTTATACATGAATTTAGGATCAGCTCCTCCACTTATGAATAAAAACAGTTGGGGTTTTTTACATGGATGACCTTGAATCTGCAAAGCCTGATACTTGGGGAGTATTGCCATTTTAACAATATTAAACTCTTCCCATTTATAAATATGGAAGCTCTTTACATTTATTTAGATTACTTTTAATTTCTTTCAACAACTTTTGTAGTTTTACTGTACATATCTCACTCTTCTTAGGTTAATTTTTTTTTTTGAGATTTCTTTACACATCTAGAACCAAAACAATCTTCCATTAATTCACAAGGGTCTCTGTATGTGTTAGCCACAAGATCAGTGCTCATCCAAACAGGTTAAAATTGTACCTTAGTCTGTACTTCCTACTTTTTTTTAGAGCTTTAAGGTTATTAGGACATGACAGTCTAGGGCCTTCTCAGGTCTTTCCTGAGCGTGTGCACAGCCATAAGCATGTGCATGAATTTCTAGATTCCCAGAAAAATGTTGAAGATTTTCAAAGCCCATATGGACATCTCATTCCCAGCCTTTCCTCCAGGCTTTATGTTTAGGCTATTATTTGCCTCACTGTTATTTATCACCTCAGCTGTAAATATTCTTGACAAATTCCCCGGGAAGTAGAAATAGGCTTTAGACATAATGTAGCATGGGGCACCTGGGTGGCTCAGGCGATTAAGCAGCTGCCTTTGGCTCAGGTCATGATCCTGGCGTCCTGGGATCCAGTCCTGCATTGAGCTCCCTGCTCACTGGGGAGTCTGCTTCTCCCTCTTCCTCTGCTCCTCCCCCTGCTCTTGCTCTCTCTCAAATAAATAAATAAAATCTTAAAATATGTATATATATAGATATAAGGTGGTCAGTTCCAGTAAGTGAAATAAAGACAAACCTTTGTGCTGTCTTCTAGGGAGTCATTGGGTCAGAAGAGATAATTATAATTCTTTGTGATTGAGGTCCATTCTCTTCTTTCAGGCACTGGGAACTTCAAGACTTTGGTTAATTTCAAGGTATGAAAAGTTGATTCTGACAGTTTTGCCAATTTTTAAAAATTGCTTTATGGAGAGACAGAGTTTTCAATTCCTTATTCTGAAGTTTTTGCTGATGTGCTGACATCACTGTATGGTAATTTTTATTAAAAAGTGTTTACTCTTTGGTAAAGAATAATCGATTAACAAATTAAAAAATCTTATTTCCTTAAATTGTTTGTTAATTGGTGAAAACTTTCTTTTTGACAGCCTCTCTCTCTTCTTTTTTTAAGATTATATTTATTTATTTGAGAGAGAGAGAGAATGAGCAGTGGGGAGGGGAAGGGAAAGGGAGAGAGGGAGAAGCAGACTCCCCACTGATCAGAAAGACCTATGAGGCTGGATCCCAGGGCCCTGAGATCATGACGGAGCCGAAAGCAGATGCTTAACCAATTGAGACAGCCAAGTGCCTCTTTGACAGTCTCTTGTATCATTAGCCATTCCGATAAGATTTATAAATGTGTTTGTCCAACCTCTATTTATTCACCAAATATGAAGTTGAATGCATGTTATATGTGAGGCACATATCTCTTCAGACACAGGATATACAATAAAGTAACCTAAAATCTAGAGGGACAAGCAAGTATCTAATAGCATCATTTATACATTTTTGCCACTAGATATTGATATCATGTTTTTCTAATCTGAATAAATTTACCCATTGACTAAATCATTCCAATAAAATAACAAGATTAATTTAGCACCTGGGTATTTCTAATGTTGAAAGCATAGTCCTATTAGGGTATAGAACAAGCATTCTTAAAACCAGACATTCTCCTTTAGTTTGTTTAACTTGGACCAAGGACCTCCTAGCCTGAATGACATGCTTCATTCCAACTTTTAAACTGTCGACTGAGTTAAGATGTGTTGATGAATATTAATTTCTTTCATTAAAAGCTCTGACACTAAGACATTCCTGTTGTCTGCTTGTCCCATCAAATAATGAAAGGTCTTGGTGATTTCCTCCGAAGTGTGGCCGTTGGCACCTGGAGCTGAGGGGTATATTTCAGACAACCTCTGCTATAAACTACTCTGCTTTGCCATTTCTGGATGGCCTCAGAGGTGCCTTTACTCTCTGTCTGCTGCACGTGTTTGATACTGTAGACCCCTTTTGAGACTGTCCTAGGGATTATTTATAATGTACTGATGTTACCTTATTAGTACCTGCTATTTCTGCACAGAAGCATGAGGTTTGTTGACACTTGTTTTACTGCTGGGACTTTATTTTTGGTGTCTGGTAGACCAGGATGGAGTTTCACTACTGAAATGTTGTGGCAACCTGAATGAAAAGTCATCCCATGTTCATTTCCTTATGGGTTCCAAGGGTTTAAGTAAGCACCTGAATAAGCTTTAGAACTTGACAGATAATGCGATTTCACAAAGTTATTGCATTCCTGTTTCAATTGGCACTTCTAATACTCTCACAAACAGTTTGTGGGGTTGGTAACTTTCCTTAGCAGGAGTATTTCAAAAATAGTTCCAAACCTATGGCATGAATGTAAATTTATAGAAAGGAGAAATATTAAAGCAATTTATTATTAATTTTGGAACAGTGTTCTTTTGGCACTGATAAGTAATTTCCAAAGCTGGTTCTCTTGTGATCTAGTGACTTATACACAGAAACAACGTAACATGATGGAAACCTTCACTCTGCTTGCTTTGCAGGCAAAGCCTTTTCTTCAGTTTCTTCATGAAGTGCTCCAAACTAAGGTTCTTTGGGCAGTCTATGGTTCATTTTCTTCTCTGCCCTTGAGATGTTTCTGTGCCATCTCCTTTCTAGCTTAGGATGGTCTAAACATTTTTAAATGGATGCATACAAACTGAGTTTTAATTTTTAAAATACATCATGGGGGACAAACTTTAACAAAATTTTATTTCCATTCTTTGAGGCCAGTTGTGTTTTTTTTTTAATTTTTTTTTTAAGATTTTATTTATTTATTTGACAGACAGAGATCACAAGTAGGCAGAGAGGCAGTCATAGAGAGAGAGAGAGGGGGAAGCAGGCTCCCCGCTGAGCAGAGAGCCCGATGCGGGGCTTGATCCCAGGACCCTGAGATCATGACCTGAGCTGAAGGCAGAGGCTTTAACCCACTGAGCCACCCAGGCGCCCCCAGTTGTGTTTTTAATTAAAACTTTTCCCCTGTAAAAATATAAACAAGACTCTTTTATAGTTTCATTTTGCTTTGGTTATAAGTTATAAAACACAAAGGCTGCAGTTACATGCAAAATAAACTGAAACTTTTATAAAACCTAGGGTGAGAAGGTGACATTTCTTGTGTGTGTGTGTGTGTGTGTGTGTGTTCCCATAAATATGTATGAGTGCTTGTGTGTGTATGTATACTTATATATGTAACAAATTACTCATCAGTATCTGTATGCATACACTGACTTCATATGCATTATATACATGTATGGATATATACTGTATATCAATATATGTGTGTATATATATTTATATATATGTGTGTATGTATATATATATGTATATATACACATATATGCATGAAATGGCTAAAATTCAGGAAAAGGTAAGTAGAGTGTAAGTCATCTCATTCATTTGTCTATGCAGCATTTGTTTTTAATTCCTTAATGCATGCTACTTATGACACTCAGTGCTGAGATACAAAGCGGCCTATTAAAACATGGTCTTCTTTTCAGGTTATTTACCCTATAGGGGAGTTTACAAACAGGTAAGTTGTATAAAACTGATGATTCACAAACCTGTACCCCTGAAACAAATAATACATTATATGTTAACAAAAAATAAAACATTAAATTAAATTAAAAAAATAGGCCTTTGGAATAGCCTGTGGAAACTGCTGATAGAGGAAGTCAAATGTACGAGAAGAGGGATATAAACTACTTGAGAAGGCACAAAAAAATTTCTAGAGGAAGTACTATCTATTGAGAAACATAAAATTGAATTATCCTTAACTAGACAATGGGAGTGGGTGATGAGAGAATGCGAAGAGGGAAAGCAAAGCAGAAGGGGAAGTATACCTGATGACAGAGAGCAAGTAGATAGAGGAGGAAGAAGGAGGGTGTAGAAAGTGATATTGCTGGAGAAATAGGCAAGGTCTAGATTATGAAGGTTCTCATAACTTGTGTTAATGAATTTGAAGTAAGAGAATGAGATGGTCACATTTGAGCATATGGCAAAGAGCTGCACAATGATGAGATTGGAAATCCTAGTACAATATAGTCATCCAGGAGTTTAAAAGCATGTGATTAATATCCAATAGTTCTGACTCTTTTTTGGTTAAGTTACAGATTTGCAATAATTAGACCAAGTATGGCTGATCTTGTTTTATCCTGTAAATTTATAGAATATGTGATAGTGTAGACCACTTAAAATTCCTGGTTGATTTCATTCTAAATGATTTATCACTGGTTAGAGACAGTAGTAATATGTCATTCTCTTCTTAATTGATCCTCTCTTGGTTTAATATGAATAGTAATTAGTCAAACCTACTTAATAGTAAGTTGTCATAGAGAAGATAAGAGAGAATTCTAGATACAAAAGCCCATTTGAGGATGAAAATTCCGGTTCTTTGTATTTGGAGTATCAAGAAAACAGGAAAGCCTACTGTGGGACTGGTTAGATTCCCTTACAAAAAAATACCAATGAGAAAGATCTTCATATTATAAAGATCATCAAGCTTCAAGTGGGGGTGGGACTTAAGGAGAAACAGTGATTGCATATGTGATGAAATTTCCAAGAATTTCCAAAGGTGTTGATGGCTCAAAATACCTGAGCAACTGGATTTCCAAGATTTATGGAATTTTCACTTTTTATTCACTTCTTTGAGTTGGATTGGACTCTTGAAGCTCATTTTAAAATACTCTCATATCTCCCTGAAAGTGTTATATATGAGTATATGAATTCATTAGCCCTGGTTAGTTTGTCAGCCTAGTTGACTGTTGTCCAAGAAATAACAGGGTTGAGAGGAAACAAGAATCTGAACACATATATTCTGTGTGATAGATGCATGGGAGATTTCAGAAAGGCAAACTCAAGTCAAGAGCAGTAACAACTGTCTCACTACCTGGGGATGGGAGGAGGGGACCAGGTTCTCAAAATTTAGAAGTGTATTAAAGAGCAATTAAAGAAAAACTTTCATCTTAAAACTTCTAATTGCACACTGGTTCTAGGTACATCTTTTTTTTTTAAGATTTTATTTATTTATTTGACAGAGAAAGAGAAATCACAAGTAGGCAGAGAGGAAGGCAGAGAGAGAAGGGGAAGCAGGCTCCCTGCTGAGCAGAGAGCCCGATGCTGGGCTCGATCCCAGGACCTGAGATCATGACCTGAGCTGAAGGCAGAGGCTTAACCCACTAAGCCACCCAGGTACTCCTCTAAGTACATCTTTAATCAACAGAATTTTAACACAATTACAACTATCTGGACAAAACCTTAAAATCAGCCATAATGAGATAAATTGTATAATTAAAGTTTATAGAAGCAGTGCTTACTTGTCTGCAGAGCAACCCCCCCCCCCGACCCCATCCCTTGAAGAAGAAAGCACAAGTCTCTGGGCCTATCAAGCACTTACATGAGGCCTCTGCTTTGGTGTCTGAGTAAAAATAAGAAGCCAACAGCCAATTAGAACTCAGAAACCAGGGGCGCCACATGGGAGGCTCAGTAGGTTAAGCATCTGCCTTTGGCTCAGGAAATGACCCGAGGGTTCTGGGATTGAGCCCCACATTGGGCTCCCTGCTTAGCTGGGGCTTTGCTTCCCCCTCTTCAGCTACCCTCTGCCCCAGATCTCATGCATGGATTCTATCCCTCTCAAATAAACAAATAAAATCTTAAAACAAACCAAACAAACAAACAAAAAACCACTCAGAAGTCACTTAACCCAGTGATTTTTTTTAAAGATTTTATTTATTTATTTATTTATTTATTTATTTATTTGACAGACAGTAGGTCCCAATTTTGTGCTCCGTTGCTCTGCCGCTTGCCGGGAGCCAGCCCCTACCCCTGCAGTCTATCTTCCTGTCACTTTGGATTCACTTCTCCACCAGTCCTACCTTTTCTGTTTCTAGAGTTGTTGTTCTTCTTCTCTTCGATCTCCCGTTGGATTTGTAGGTGTTTGCAATCTTTAGATAAGCTATCTAGCTGATCTCCCGCTACCTGAAGTAGTCTCAGCCTGCTACTTCTCTGCCATCTTGACTCCTCCCCCTGTGTACAGTGTTTTAATGGCAAGATGAGAATCAATCATTTTTCTTCTTTCTTAAAAAATAGACCTTTTTCAAGGAAATCTTACACAGAGCCATAATTACTAAAACAGAGGCTCTGTCCTCCTCAGGTTGAGAGGAGGACCACAAGCTACTAGATTTCCCCTCCTCCGCCCAACCCACCATGCTGACCTCAAAATCTCCTCCACAGAATTCAAGAGTTCTTCAAGAAGGAATTTTTTCATTTGCTCATTTATTCATGAAATCCTCATGAGCAAATCATTCCTTAAAAATCACTGGGTTGGTTGGTTCAACATCCGCAAATCAATCAGTACGATATACACATTAATAAAAGAAAGAACAAGAACCATATGATACTCTCCATAGATGCTGAAAAAGCATTTGACAAAGTACAGCATCCCTTCCTGATCAAAACTCTTCAAAGTGTAGGGATAGAGGGCAAATACCTCAATATTATAAAAGCCATCTATGAAAAACCCACCACAAATATCATTCTCAATGGAGAAAAACTGAAAGCTTTTCCGCTAAGGTCAGGAACACGGCAGGGATGTCTGTTATCACCACTGCTATTCAACATAGTACTAGAAGTCCTAGCCTCAGCAATCAGACAACAAAAGGAAATTAAAGGCATCCAAATCGGCAAAGAAGAAGTCAAACTATCACTCTTCGCAGATGATATGATACTCTATGTGGAAAACCCAAAAGACTCCACTCCGAAACTGCTAGAACTTGTAGAGGAATTCAGTAAAGTGTCAGGATATAAAATCAATGCACAGAAATCAGTTGCATTTCTCTACACCAACAACAAGACAGAAGAAAGAGAAATTAAGGAGTCCATCCCATTTTCAATTGCACCCAAAACTATAAGATACCTAGGAATAAACCTAACCAAAGAGACTAAGAATCTATACACAGAAAACTATAAAGTACTCATGAAAGAAATTGAGGAGACACAAAGAAATGGAAAAATGTTCCATGCTCCTGGATTGGAAGAATAAATATTTTGAAAATGTCTATGCTACCTAAAGCAATCTACACATTTAATGAAATTCCTATCAAAATACCATCCATTTTTTTTTAAAGAAATGGGACAAATAATCCTAAAATTTATATTGAACCAGAAAAGACCTCAAGTAGCCAAAGGAATATTGAAAAAGAATGCCAAAGTTGGTGTCATCACAATTCCGGACTTCAAGCTCTATTACAAAGCTGTCATCATCAAGACAGCATGGTACTGGCACAAAAACTGACACATAGATCAATGGAACAGAATAGAGAGCCCAGAAATAGACCCTCCACTCTATGGTCAACTCATCTTCGACAAAGCAGGAAAGAATGTCCAATGGAACAAAGACAGCCTCTTCTATAAATGGTGTCGGGAAAATTGGACAGCCACATGCAGAAAAATGAAATTGGATCATTTCCTTACACCACACACGAAAATAGACTCAAAATGGATGAAGGACCTCAATGTGAGAAAGGAATCCATCAAAATCCTGGAGGAGAACACAGGCAGCAACCTCTTCGACCTCAGCCGCAGCAACATCTTCCTAGGAACATCGCCAAAGGCAAGGGAAGCAAGGGCAAAAATGAACTATTGGGATTTATCAAGTTCAAAAGCTTTTGCACATCAAAGGAAACAGTTAACAAAACCAAAAGACAACTGACAGAATGGGAGAAGATATTTGCAAACGACATATCAGATAAAGGGCTAGTGTCCAAAAATCTATAAAGAACTTAGCAAACTCAACACCCAAAGAACAAATAATCCAATCAAGAAATGGGCAGACGACATGAACAGACATTTCTGCAAAGAAGACATCCAGATGGCCAACAGACACATGAAAAAGTGCTCCATATCACTCGGCATCAGGGAAATACAAATTAAAACCACAATGAGATATCACCTCACACCAGTCAGAATGGCTAAAATTAACAAGTCAGGAAATGACAGATGCTGGCGAGGATGCGGAGAAAGGGGAACCCTCCTACACTGTTGGTGGGAATGCAAGCTGGTGCAACCACTCTGGAAACAGCATGGAGGTTCCTCAAAATGTTGAAAATGGAACTACCCTATGACCCAGCAATTGCACTGCTGAGTATTTACCCTAAAGATACAAACGTAGTGATCCGAAGGGGCACGTGCACCCGAATGTTTATAGCAGCAATGTCTACAATAGCCAAACTATGGAAAGAACCTAGATGTCCATCAACAGACAAATGGATAAAGAAGATGTGGTATATATACACAATGGAATACTATGCAGCCATCAAAAGCAATGAAATCTTGCCATTCACGACGACGTGGATGGAACTAGAGGGTATCATGCTTAGCGAAATAAGTCAATCGGAGAAAGACAACTGTCATATGATATCCCTGATATGAGGGAGAGGAGATGCAACATGGGGGGTTAAGGGGGTCGGAGAAGAGTAAATGAAACAAGATGGGATTGGGAGGGAGACAAACCATAAGTGACTCCTAATCTCACAAAACAAACTGAGGGTTGATGGGGCGGGGGTGTTGGGAGGGGGGGGTTGGTTTATGGACATTGGGGAAGGTATGTGCTATGGTGAATGCTGTGAAGTGCGTAAACCTGGCGATTCACAGACCTGTACCCCTGGGGATAAAAATATGTGTTTATAAAAAATAAAATAAAAAAAAAAAAAAACAGAAACAAAAAAACACTGTACACAGAGGGTTTAGCTCAGGGTTACACACAGATTAGAGTAAAACCAGGTTGTGACACTGGATGGCTTGTTTTCTAACCGCATGTCCTTTATAATACGGTCAATGCATGTGGGTATCAGGTTTTTAATTAAGAAAATGGGTTATCCTGCAATACAGAAAGCAAGCTTTCTCAATCATTTTTGCTAACTCAGTCATCTCTTTTAATTTCCGAAATTCATGTCTAATGCCAGCTGATAGAGTGATGACTTATGATGTATTTGGTATGAATTAAAAATAAACCTTGTCCCCCCCCTTTTTTTAATGGCATCTCTAATTCTCATTTATGGATGAGTCATGGATATGAATGAGATTGCTTTTGATAAATTTACTTAATGTAAGTAGAAGTGGCTCTTCTTGGGATAATAATGGATATGGAACACACACCTCTTTTTGAGTGTTTTGTGCTTCTCTGCATGCACGTTTTCCTGTGTTTTATTAATGGAGTGTATTGACATGAAGTATTCCTTAGACAAGGGATTTCTTGGTAAGTTTGCTAAGGGCTGTACCCATGGTCTTCTTGATAGGCCTGCTGGAAGTAAACATTCTTTTATTAGTTGGAGGCATGCCCATTTTCAAATTTGTTTAAAAGGAAAAGGAAATTTTCTCCTCACTGCTTATTCTATTTCTAAACATCTTGTAAAGGCCTCTTTTTTATCTTTTATTACAGGACATGATGGGGATGGCAAAAATTAGACTTTCCTGAGCACTTACAAATCTAATGTCTTGAAAGGTATATTACTTTTTCCACTGGAAATTAATGTAATGAGAAATATTTTACAGACATTCTAAACTATAAAAACACAAACACATTCCGTGTGTGGTATTTCTTTTTCAATGGAGCATTAGTCTCTGAGTAGATATATTCCTCCATGGCCCTGACACTGTGGCCTGTGCCCTAACAGCTCCCTGACTTGTCTCTGTGGCTCACTTTGCTCCTAAATGGTCTTTGCATTTACATTTGCGCTTACTTTCCTTTTCAATCTGCCTCTCTTTTGTGTTTTCTTTCTCTAACTATCCCACTTCTTTCTTAGCTTGTGTTTATATATATCTGGCATTTTCTTTTAAACTTCTTTGATACATTTCTATGTTTCCTGGAATTGTATTATTCTTGCATGCTGAGAACTCTTAAATTTTTATCCCTATTGTTGGCTTCTCCATGTACATAGAGCTCCTTGTTTGGACTTGTCCCTTTAGAAGGACCACAAGCTCTTCAAGCAAGGTCATATCTGACTTGTTTTACTGATCTCAGTGGCATCATCAGTAACCCTTGCCAGGTAACATGAGCATTTCTCATTCCATTTCTTACTTTCCAACTTATCCCATGCACTACCAAATTCTACCAAAAAATCAAGCCTGTCCTTTTAAAAAAAAAAATTTTTTATTAACATATAATATATTATTTGTTTTAGGGGTACAGATATGTGAATCATCAGTATTACACAATTCACGGCACTCACCATAGCACATACCCTCCCCAATGTCCATAACCTAGCCACCCCATCCTTCCCCCCAACTCCCAGCAACCCTCAGTTTGTTTCCTGAGATTAAGTCTCTTATGGTTTGTCTCCCTCCCTGGGCCCATCTTGTTTCATTTTTTCCCTTCCTTCCCCCCATACCCCCCACCCTGCCTCTCAAATTCCTCATATTAGAAAGATAATATGAGAATGGCAAGATTTCATTCTTTTTGATGACTGCATAGTATTCCATTTTATCTATCTATCTATCTATCTATCTATATCTCACATCTTCTTTATCCATTCAGTATAGATGTCTCTCAGAAAGTTGAAAATAGAGCTACCTTATGACCTAGCAATTGCACTACTGGGTATTTACCCTAAAGATACAAATGTAGTGGTCTGAAGGGGCATGTGCACCTGAATGTTTATAGCAGCAATGTCCATAATAGCTGAACTATGGAAAGAGCTTAGATGTCCATCAACAGCCTGTCGTTTATTTGAAGTCTCTCTTAGACTGGATTTGTTCATCAGGCTGTCTATCCCTTTCTTATCTTTGTATGACAGGATGTTGTTCAAAGGTGCTTTTATGAGGTTTAACAATAAATAAAGCACCCTCCTCTTCAGAACATTTGCTAATTACTAGGGTCTTTAAAGGTGCCTGGGTGGTCCAGTCGTTAAGCATCTGCCTTCAACTCAGGTCATTATCCCAGGGTCCTGAGATCAAGCTCCACCCACATTGGGCTCCATGCTTATCCGGAAGCCTGCTTCTCCCTCTCCCACTCCCCCTGCTTGTGTTCCCTCTCTCTCTGTCTCTCTCTCTCTGTCAAATAAATAAATAGATAAAATCTTAAAAAAAAATAGGGTCTTTAGATCCTGTAAACTAATAATAATAACAGAAGTAATGACTAAAATATTGAATGAGACAAATGATATTTTGATAGAAGTTAAAGGTCAAAAACAAAGTTGTAGGGTGACTTCCTCAATCCTCATATTTTGCTGTCTTTATTATTTCAAACTCTGTAATGACATAATATTTAGCAAATTTATTTTTTCATTTTTTTAAGATTTTATTTGTTAGAGAGAGAGCACAAGCAAGGGGGAGCAGCAAAGGGAGAGGGAGAAGCAGGCTCCTTGCTGAACAGGAGCCCAATGTGGGGCTCAATCCCAGGACCCAGAGATCATGACCTGAGCTGAAGGCAGATGCTTATGTGGCTGAGCCTCTCAGATGTCCCCATATTTAGTAAATTTAAGTAGTTTTCTGCCAAAGTTACTTAAAAAGGGACATGTGATTCATTGAATGCCATTATAAAAACATGGAGGTTAATGCCAGAAGAGAGTATAAAAAAACTCACAATTTATAGGCAGAAGCATAGTGAGTGGAAAGAGCCCTGGAACACTGGATTTGGGGTATTTTCCCCAGTAATGCTTTCTGAGATGGAGTTTGAGAGTAGAAAGTAGCTTTGGAATTTGATATTCAGATGAAGGAAATCATGGGCAACTCCAAATAACTATTAATTGCAACCACAATAAAACTGTATTCTTCTTAATATTTAAATTGTATGTAGCAACATTTCTCTAATACTCCTTTTTAGGCACCACTCAAAGCCAAAATAGTATCTATGATATTATTATCCTAATTTTACATATGGGCAAACTGAGGCACAGAGAGTTGTCATATATACAAGATTATACAGTCATAATTGGTGAAACCAAGTTTCAGGTGATGTCTAAGAAGTATTATATGGGTTTTAGGTAAAATTTAAATTGAAAAAATAAATACAGTTTGGCATTGTGGCTATGGGAGAGAGAGACTACCCTTATTTTAGGAAAAACACTTTGAAATAATTAGGAGCAAAAGACAATGATACATGGAAATCACTCTTAAATGGCTCAGAAAAAAATTGTTCCTGTATGTACCCATGCACGCAAACACACAGAACATAATATATGGACATATATAGATAAGTAGATAGGGAGAGAATGAAGAAGCAAATGGGGGAAACTATTAGTCATAGGTGAATTAAGATAAAGGTTATATAACTTCATTTTGTCATTTTTTGCACCTTATATGTAAATTTGAATTTTGCGTAAAAAGTTTATATTTCTGAGAGAAATGGTTAATAACAACAACAAAAATAGCTATTTGCGGGACGCCTGGGTGGCTCAGTTGGTTGGGCAGCTGCCTTGGGCTCAGGTCATGATCCCAGCGTCCTGGGATCGAGTCCCACATCGGGCTCCTTGCTTGGCGGGGAGCCTGCTTCTCCCTCTGCCTCTGCCTGCCATTCTGTCCGCCTGTGCTCGCTCTCTCTCCCTCTCTCTCTGACAAAAAAAAAAAAAAAAAAAAAAAAAAAAAAAAAAAAAAAAAAAAAACCTTAAAAAAAATCTTTAAAAAATAGCTATTTGCTCCAAGCTGTATTTTTCCACTACATCTGCATCCCACTTTTCCTTTCTCCTTCTCCCTAAAGGGCTTCACGTCTCATGAGCCCCCTCCTCTCTTTTTCTTAGAGGGGACTGCTTTGTGGTTTGCGGACAGAGAGGGAAGGGTATCCCTTCAGTCCACTGGTTTTTGGCAAGGGGAGAGTCATTCCCATATGTGATATCTATGCTTTATTTATTTGGCACCCCAAGTGAATTCCTTTTAATATGTGGGTGTTTTCATAGACTTGCGGAAATTTTTATTTATTTGCATGGTTTATTATTTTCTTTATTTTTTATTTATTTATTTTTAAAGATTTTATTTATTTATTTGACACAGAGAGAGAGATCACAAGCAGGCAGAGCAGCAGGCAGAGAGAGAGGGGAAAGCAGGCTCTCTGCTGAACAGAGAGCTCAATGCTGGTCTAGATCCCAGGATCCTGAGATCATGATCTGAGCCAAAGGCAGAGACTTAACCGATTGAGCCACTCAGGTGCCCCTATTTTCTTCATTTTTAATCTTTCCATAAACCAACTTTCTACCCGAAGGTAATAAAAGTTAATTATACTAGTACTGAATAAGAATGGATGATATTCAAAATATTTAAATACTTAACAGCCAGTAAGGTTCAGACACTGGCCACCCAAAACAGAACTTACTGTCATGTGGGCTGACCTGTGAGATCAGAAGCCAGATGTTCAATGGCAGGTTGAGCTGGACTGGTCTGTGCTGGTGGTAAATTAGCTAAGATAGTCATACTTTGAAGAAAGGAATGAGAAACATCTTTCTTTAAAGATAAAAGAAAATAAAATAAAGAAAGAATGGATGATACCTAGCTGGTTAATAATTTAAGGTCTGCCCCCAGACTGCCCCCCCTCCAAATTGTTGTCTTTATAGAGACCCAAGTTTGCCAGGGCACTTTACGGGTTCCATCTTTTATACCAGGTATAGTGATACATGTTTACAGACAAGGAAATTGAGTCACAGATTGGTAGATACTATGAAAAATGATGAGAAATTTATTTCATTATTAATACAGTAAATTCTACTCTTCCAGAGAAATTAGTTTTAATAAATAAATTTGATTTATTTAACCTAACACTGTCTTAATTATTCATTTATGCATGTATAATAATTATGCACACATAAAATATCATACATTTAACATATAATATACATATAATATTTGCATGTTAGATATTAAGAAATTCCTCTCCAAAGTGTTCTTACAAATTTATATTTTTATAAGCAGCATGTGAGAGTTATTTCCTAAAATTTTCTCCAAACACTTGGCAGGAGTTTTGCAATCTGATAGGTGGGGCATGGGAATTTTCCTTTAATATCTGAACATTTTTAATACTAGAAAGGACCTTAAAAGTCATCTATTTCCAAATCTTTATTTCCAAGAGGAATATGAGCCTTTAGGGTCATTAAAATATTTTAGAACTCAGTACTTGACTCTCATCTAGACTTGTTTGCATTCTTCTAATACACTACAATAAGTGATCTTATCTAACTTGCCTCACAAACTGTTTCTAAATTAATTTATTTTCAAATAATTTAGTGATAATCTTAATTTGAATTATTTTTGTGGAGAGGAAATATTCAGAAATGTTGAAGTTGGTGTTCATGATTTTAGGTCAGCAAATTCTCTCAATCTATTAAACTTGCTCTATATGATGTTACTATATATCGTGCAATTAAATTATTTATTCATTGAATTGACATTTTGGTATTTATAGTGTACATTACACTCTCCAAGACTTTCTCTAGCTTTGCATTATTAACGTGGATAAAATTAAGCATTAATTTAGAACGTTCCATAAAATGAAGCATACACTATGACTCTGATGTTATCTCTGTAGTGGATAATGGCCCTGGAAGTAAAATTGAGTTCAATAGATTACCTTAGTCATTTCAATGTGATTTTACTAAAACCATTAAGTCTACATGAAAACAACCTTTAATTGTGGGTAATTTGAATACTTTCTACACATTTTTAATGTTCTATTTTTCTTACTACCCTCCAATCACTAAGTCTAAAAAAAAAAGAGCAATTAACTTTAGAATACATACTTGAAATTACCCTAGGGACCTAATTCTGAGGAAGATTAAACAAGGATAATAGAAGAGAGGCAGGCTAGTTTTGCATTTCCCATGAGCTGCTGCCTGATTTTCCTTGGGTCTTCATTAGATTACCTTATGCTCCTTGGCATCTGGGTTGATTCTTATTTCCAAATTTCATTAAGATAGTCAATTTTGCTATTGTTTGTAGACTTTAATCTGAATCTCACTACTTTTTTTTTTCCAGTAATTGTTTACTCTGAATTTGGAATGTGTGTCAGGAAAGGAAAATTAAAGGCATCATCATACATCAAGAAATGAAACATTTTAAGAAATATTTAAAAATGAATTTTACACTAAAACATTTTTTTTAATCTTAAAAAAATTCTCTCTCTCCTTTCTTTATTTTTAAAGTAAGATTTATTTGTGTCCTTTAGCCAAACAGGGGATGATGTCAGATGACAATAGAGTGTTATAATGTCTATATGAATTATCATAATAGATTACAGACTTGAGACAGTCCACCATGATCTCACTAAGGAAACTAGGTTAATATAGATTTATATGTTGGAAGCATACAGTCTGGAGCTGTGCTGGTGAGTCAGAGAATAGATATCTTAATTTGAGTTCCCACCACCCTCCTATCTCTAAAATACTAATTCATCAACATCCCATGGACTACATTAGTTTCAGAAATTCACTGGCAATGAATTTATTTTCGTATAGGTGAATAGGGAAGTTATTCCTTACTGTATCAAAAAAAACTTTATTATTTTATATTTTTAACCTAACAAATACTTTAAAGAATTAAAGTTTTATTGTTTGTATGGTTGCATTGTTGAAGCTGTGTGCATATCTGGTTAAATGTATATGTCACTGTACCAACAATGATTACTTTGGGCCTCAACAGTACAATAGTGAGTACTGGTTGAATGGAAGAAAATTACATAGGGTTAGTAGGCAAATGACCTGATAATGTGGAGAACTTCTTTTTCAAAACTAACTCTACCTTGGACTGGCAAGCTTAAATTTTAAGAAAAACTTATCTATTTAGAAATTACACATATAAGGTGTTGTGTTTGATAATCTTGTGTGATAGAGTAAAACTATCATTTCCAAAAATGGCAGGTGATCCAAAATAGCTTCAGTTAGAGGCAAGAAGGCAAAAAGAATTTATGTTGCCCACACTGAAGTGAAAGTTGTTTTCACTTTATCTAAGTACTACTTAGTCTGGAGTGAATTATCTGCTCTATGCATAGCCAATAGAAACTCAATTATAACATACCATTAACTGACTGTCTTTTAATCTTTATGTCTTTAGTCATTTATACTTCAAATACTTTCAAGTTGAATCATCCCATCTGCAAACATTTCACTTTAAAACAGATAAGATAGTCTAAGATCTATTTATTATACAGTTAAAATGTGTATGTTTGGAGTAAAATTATTTTTGATATTGATTAGCAAACTTTTATTAATTTTGTGACTTAGTAGTCAAAACAATGCTTTATCATGAGCCCTACATGATTATCTTAGCTTATGAAATTCAAGACATTTTCAGTTTTTATACATCAGCACAGAACAATAGCTAGATGATGGAAAACATGTTCTTTTTCCCTATGGCTGCTTTTCATGTGAACCATGAATAGGAAATATTAAACAGAGAACTGAGGGTTTTAAGATTAGGCCAGCCTGAAGATAAAGATAACACATCAACATCAGTGTCCAAAAATAATTGAGCAAAAGAACACATGAAAAATGTAGAGTTCTTTTCCCTTTCAAAGTCTTTTGCTTATCAGCCTGGACTATTAACATATGATATCCCTTTTATCAGGTTGAAATTAAAGTACAGAATTTGGATTTTTTTGTTACCTTTCTAAATTCTCTCTTTTTTTCCCCTTGCATGTCTTATTTTTTTTTTAAATTCTGGTTCTGAAAAATAGATACGTGATTTCCACTTTCTCATTTAAAATAGTTTCTAGGGGCGCCTGGGTGGCTCAGTGGGTTAAGCCGCTGCCTTCAGCTCAGGTCATGATCTCAGAGTCCTGGGATCGAGCCCCGCATCGGGCTCTCTGCTCAGCAGGGAGCCTGCTTCCTCCTCTCTCTCTGCCTGCCTCTCTGCCTGCTTGTGATCTCTCTGTCAAATAAATAAATAAAATCTTTAAAAAAAAAAAAAAACTTTAAAAAAATAAAAAAAAATAAAAAAGTTTCTAATTCATATGGTTGTACATGTATAATATCCAACTTTATTATGGAAAAGTGGAAAAAAATTCTGTGAGAAAAGGATCTTAATATAACTTGAACAGAAAAGGCAAAGAGGGAATCTTTTAGATTCTGAAAGAAATATATACATCTTTTTATCCACTTATCTCAGAAGCTTAGTACCTTATTATTTTGCTGTCTCAGGTACCATAACTAACCAACTATGTTACCTTTTTTTTGGATAATTAATAAGGTTTTGTAATACTCTCTGGGTCAATGTCACACTGACTTTTCTGATATGCAATGAAAAAATGCTTGTTGGTCCATCTAACTTAATGATGCTCTATCTTAGTCAACTTTCAAGCATGTAAATTTCCTCTAACTACTTTTCTTTGGTTTTATGAATTTAGATCTTGCCAGGTTGGGGTCTTTTATCAAATGCTCAGCAATTTTGAATGAGAACTGATGTACAAGGTGGTTTGACATTTGTTGACTACCAGCTATGAATTGGAGCCTGTCCAATACAACACTTTACTTCAGGTCTGGGGAGGAGCCATTTGCCAATACTTAGGCACACAGTAGAAAATTAAGATTAAAATATTATCTTTACTTCCCTTGTCCTCATCCTCACACTGAATATGGAAAATTTAGGGGAGGCTGAAATCACCAAAGTGACAGGAAAAGAAGGTTAAATCATTGTGAAAAGTTAGTAAACAGAAAAGCAGCATAATCTGGAGTAGGAAAATAAAGTATATGAGCAAAGAGAGAAAGCCCCAGAGATTAGTTTATTAGTTTATGAACCAATTAGTTTTTAGAGCAAGTTTGTTTTTCTATAAAAAGACACTATGTACAGTAATAAGAGTGGTCTGAGTTGAGATGAAAACATGCATAAGTAACAGGGGAAAACAATGACATGGAAAATGAATGCACAGAATTAAAGCTCTACTAGAGTGGTGAAAAGCAGATTTGACACTACATAAAAACGACATCAGTTAGGGGGAATACATGTGGAAAAGTGCTCCAAGAATTCAGTTTATATAAATCAAAGAAACAAGGAGAAAGCAGGCCTTGGAGGCAAGCCACAGATTTCCAACCTACAAATAGTAATAATTTCCCAAAATGCAGGACAAATGTATAAAAAATTATAGCAGTGTAGTTAGAAGGACCCTTACCAAATGTGAAAAATAAAATATGAGATGAAAGATTTAGAGGAGTCAATATTTACAAGCAAATAAAGTGAATGAAGATGATGTTAACAGAGGTCCTAGAAAATTACTTTCACTACAGGAAATTATTTATACAAGCATTCAAGGTAAAGCAGTATAATATTTATAAAAGTTATAAAATGATATCCTTAATAATAAATGACTAATGAGAATAGAGCATTATCTGTCAACATAATTTTAAGGTAGAAAAATAAACTCATTATATGCCTTTCCATGAAGATACACACATATGAAAAAATATAAGAATTTTTAGATGTATAACATTTAAGAAAACATACTGTTCATGTAACACTTTTATAGTCACTGCTTAAAAAAACATAATTCCAAACAAGAGTTAAAGTACAAAGTAGCAAGTTATATTAGAAAAAGTTTGCTATCACTGGTTAGTAAAAAATATTATCCTCTAGCAGAAAAGAGCATGACATTGATGAATGAAAGTAAAATAATACAAAATATAAACAACAACAAAAAAGATGCTTAAAAGGTTAAAGAAACAAAAATCATAAAGGAGAGACAGAAAAGTGGGGAAAGCAAAGGCTAAATATTTACTTTGTACTAGTTATAGTGGAAAAAATATATATATATTTAAGATTTTATTTATTTATTTGACAGACAGAGATCTATTTTTTAAAGATTTTTTATTTATTTATTTGACACAGAGAGAGAGATTACAAGTAGGCAGAGAGGCAGGAAGACAGAGAGGGGGAAGCAGGCTCCCTGCACAGCAGAGAGCTCAATGTGGGGCTCGATCCCAGGAACCTGAGATCATGACCTGAGCTGAAGGCAGAGGCTTAACCCACTGAGTCACCCAGGTACCCCTGGAAAATATAATTTTTAAATTTTGTATTGATAACATTGGATAAATCATTTTATAAATATTAGTGAAAAAATCTTGAAAGCATAAAATATATTACAAAGCCTAGATCAAATATGAGGTAGTAGGCTAAAGATGAACTCACCAAGTTTAGTAAATTTGACGATGAAGAAAGTGATTTGAATCTTTTAAAAATAGAATCTAGTAGTATTAAAGAGACTCTACTAATTATGAGAGGCAGCAAAAATTCAAATTACTTCAAATACTAAGAAGAAAAAACATATAAATTAATTTCAAATTAAAAGGCAGATTTCATATTAAATTTAAAAAACAAAATTTGGGGCACCTGGGTGGCTCAGTGGGTTAAGCTTCTGCCTTCAGCTCAGGTAATGATCTCAGGTTCCTGGGATCGAGCCCCATATTGAGCTCTCTGCTGTGCAGAGAGCCTGCTTCCCCCTCTCTGTCTGCCTGCCTCTCTGCCTACTTGTGATCTCTCTCTGTGTCAAATAAATAAATAAAAAAATCTTTAAAAAACAAATTTTAAGTTGAGAAAATTCTAAAATGAAGAAAACCATTTGATTATGGCATATTCAAATTTAAGGTGGCTTTATTATTACATCTTGTGGATAAAAAATAGCAGCAGAAGGAGTATTATTAAATAACCATTAAGAAATTATATAAATTTAAGATACATTAATATTAAATATACTTATATAATTTATTATTAAATTTATTGAATGCTGATAATACTAATATTAATTCCTATTATTAATAACAATATTAGTAATAGCAATACTAATATTAATTAGACAAATCAAGTTGTCAACAAAATCAAAAAGGAAATTGATTAAAGTACAGATAGAGTAAAATGTATTACATAGCACATTTTGCAGATGTAGGATATGCTTTGTATTTATGTATCTGCTTAATATTTATAAATTGATGATCATTATTGACAAAAAACAATTCCAATAAATACAACAAGACAAAAATTATTAGGGTTGTATTTTCTGATGAACATATAATGAAAATCAATTAAACTAATCTAACTGTTAAAATAATCATAAATAACTATTGAATCTAAAAGAACTAATATTACAATATTCTTGTATTATCTCAAGATTCTAAATGAATATTTCTTTTTAACTCTGTTCTATTTTTTTTTTTTCTGTCTTTTGGGAAAGTGTATGGGAGTCAACTGAATGAGAGTGCCTTAATTCCAGACAGAGAATTTTTCAAAATCCAAATTCTTGGGGCACTTGGGTGGCTCAGTTTATTAAATGTCCACCTTTGGCTCAGGGTCCTGGGGTCTAGCCCCACATCCCTCTGAGCAGGGGGCCTGCTTCTCCCTTTTCCTCTCCCTCTGCCACTCTCTTGTGCACGTGCTCTCCTCTCTCTCTCTCTCTCGAAGAAAGAAAGAAAAAAAATGTTTTAAAAAATCCAATTTCTTGTTGCTTAAGCTATTAGTCTCAAAATAACCTTCCACACACTCAAAATCCTGTCAATACTCCAATCTACTAAACCACTCATCTAGAAGCATATTCCTTATTGCCATACTGATTGTTGTTGCTCAGAATCCAGAAGTAACATGTATCTCATCTTAATTTCCCTGAGATTTTTTTTAAGTTTTTTTTTTTAAGATTTTATTTATTTATTTGACAGAGAGAGATCACAAGTAGGCAGAGAGGCAGGCAGAGAGAGAGGAGGAAGCAGGCTCCCTGCTGAGCAGAGAGCCCAATGCGGGACTCGATCCCAGGACCCTGAGATCATGACCTGAGCTGAAGGCAGAGGCTTAACCCACTGAGCCACCCAGGTGCCCTCCTCGAGATTTTTTTAAAAGATTCTATTTATTTAGAGCACATGTGAGCCTGCAAGAGCATGAGGAGGGGCAGAAGGAGAAGGAGAATCTCAAGTGGACCCAGTGCTGAGCAAGGAGCCCAATGCCAGGCTGGATTTTAGGACCCTGAGATCATGACCTGAGCCAAAATAAAGAATCCGATGATTACTGACTGAGCCACTCAGGCGCCCTAAGATTTTGTTTGTTTGTTTTATCCATCTCTGCCTGTATAGTTAATCTGGATGGAAATTATTTGATCATTCCCAACTTTGTTTTTTTTTTTTTTCAGTAGAATGTTGTAGCAAGGTGAATCAGGTGTCAAAAAGACATTACTTGATTTTACTATTGTTGAAATATTATAATTGAAATATATCTGCATGAACAATTGACACATTTCTGGATTCCTGATTATGATTAAGAACAAATGAATTTGTGACACATTTCATTTTTTTAAAACACACTTGCTCTGACTATGGAATTTTTTCTCAGAGAAAAATTCACCATACAAATTACTGAGACAGGCTCAGTTTCATCTTTAATATTCTGATTGGACTACATTTATCTTCTAGTGACATCTATTTTGTCATTTTAAAATCTTGTATTTCTATAGGGTTTAGACTCAGATTCAGGATTTTATTTTGTATAGAAATTAATATACGCTTTTTTTTTTTTAAAGATTTTATTTATTTATCTGACAGAGAGATCACAAGCAGGCAGAGAGGCAGGCAGAGAGAGAGGAGGAAGCAGGCTCCCTGCCGAGCAGAGAGCCTGACTCGGGGCTCGATCCCAGGACTCTGAGATAATGACCTGAGCTGAAGGCAGCGGCTTAACCCACTGAGCCACCCAGGCGCCCCTATATACGCTTTTCTGAAGGAAATTATTCAAAGGTTATCTGAAAGGAAGGCAATATTTTTGTTTTAATTTATAGCATAGGAAACCTTATTTTCAAGAGAAAAAAATATCCTGTGTCCCTCCTCTGGGTAAGCCTGAATCACTGCTGACAATCAACCCCTGAGGTCTGATCAGCTTTTATATCTTAACAAAACTTCAACTTCTGGGGCCCTCCTCAGTAAACCAAGTACATCAGGTTCTCTGCAACCAGGCCCAGAGTCCACTCTCCTTTAACACTGTTAAGGTTAAACTTACGAATATCTCTAATCCCTGTTTTCATTAGTCAATGTTTAAAAGGTAAGCCTTTGGCCACTGATTTTTCCCCCCCATATCAGTCACCCATTATGCTCTGTACCTCTTTATTTCTATCTTAACCCTTCATTTATTCCTATTGTGCTAGAATGGCTCTATGGCAGTGCTCTCCAATGGAAGCCACATATACATTTACAAGTTTTCTAGTAGCTGCATTTAAAAAAAAGTTTAAAAAAAGGTGAAATTAATGTTAGTGATATTTTATTTAACACAGTATAAGCAAATATTACCATGTAATATGTATTGACTGATTATATATTGTGTATTGGTTATATATTTAATAATTATATGTAATCACTATGAAATCAATTTACAAAATATCATATATTCTTTATTATATACCAAGTCTTTGAAATCTGGCACATGATTTCCACTTAGGACATTTTTTATTTCAAAGTAGCCATAGTCCAATTGTCAGTAGCCACATGTGGCGAACAGATACCACATTAGGCAGTGTAGCCCAGTAGGAATGTGGCATCGATTCCCAATCCTTTTTTTATTTCCTGGATTTCAGATTTGAAGGGATCAATTTACGTTACCCGGAGACCTCCTATGTGACACTTTGAACATAGGAATGAGTCTGAGGCCATTTTTCTTCTGCAGTGGCAACTGGCAAGCCGTGTTAGGCATGGAGAGTGTGATGCCAGGGCTCCACATTCTGTGTCTAGTCACTTCCTCCATGGGGATGAGGCCGTGGTGGCAGTGGACTGGTGGGAGCAAGAGCATAAGCCACCTGATCTTTGCTTCTGCTTGCACTAGGCTCCTATAATATTCTCTGCATACCTGGTTGTGTTTTACCCTGTTCTTTCTTCTTTTAAATAATATCTTTTTCAAGAGCTAGGCCTGGAAACATTTCCTCAGGAAACATTTCCTTGACGGCACTCACTTTCCTGCCAACATATGATACTTGTTCGCTAAGTACTTATCACACTTTTTATAATGCCTTTCTTTTTTTTTTTTTTTTAAAGATTTTTATTTATTTATTTATTTGACAGAGAGAGATCACAAGTAGGCAGAGAGGCAGGCAGAGAGAGAGAGGAAGGGAAGCAGGCTCCCCGCTGAGCAGAGAGCCCGATGCGGGACTTGATCCCAGGACCCCAAGATCATGACCTGAGCCGAAGGCAGCGGCTTAACCCACTGAGCCACCCAGGCGCCCCTTATAATGCCTTTCTAACGTCTCTGTCTTAACAAAAGCAGCGATTTTCTCTTTACTATTGCTTTTTTGTAAAATGACTTATTTATTTATTTGAGAGAGACAGAGAGAGAGAGAGACAGAGAGAGAGCACGCATAGATGGAGGGGCAGGGAGAAAGAGAGACAATCCCAAGCAGAATCCCCACTGAGCATGGTGGAGCCCCACTCAGGGTTTAATATCACCACCCTGAGATCACCACCTGAGCCAAAACCAGGAGTCAGATGCTTAACTGACTGCATCACCGAGACACCCAACTATTGCTATTTTTATTTTTAATAATTATTTAATTAGCATCTGACATATTTTGTTCTGAGCCTATGTTGATTAAATGAAGGGCTGAAGGACAGAGAGAGTAACAATGGGCAGGGTATTTAGAGCTAGGGATAGGGTATTTCTGGGGCATTTTACACAGAAAGAGTTCTATGATGGAAGAGTTTTTGGTGGTGGGGCAAAGACTGTATAACATAGATCCTTAGTGGTCAGCATTGGGGAAAAATATGCAAAAGTGTAAACAAAGGAGCATAAGGTATTTCTAAACACTTTCTTTATGGGCTTGAGCAATGCACAGAGCTATTCCTAGTAGGTATCTAATGCGTACTCACTGACATTAACTGAAGAGATGAACAAACATGCACTTGATCTTGACATTGCTGCCTAAATCTGTCATTACCTCTAACACCTACTTTGTCTTTTCTAACTTACAGTATTAATTTTGTACTTACATGAATCTCAGTAGAGATGAACTGACCAACCATTTCTTAAAAAAAAACATGTTTTCCCACCTTTTGATTATAGTCTCCAAATTTAATTAGCTCCAAGGACGAATAAATCTCAAAAGGAAGTTTCTTATTTTTTTTTAAAGATTTTATTTATTTACCTGACAGAGAGAAATCACAAGTAGGCAGAGAGGCAGGCAGAGAGAGAGGAGGAAGCAGGCTCCCTGCTGAGCAGAAAGCCCGATGTGGGGCTCGAACCCAGGACCTGGGATCATGACCTGAGCCGAAGGCAGCGGCTTAACCCACTGAGCCACCCAGGCGCCCCTGGAAGTTTCTTTTTTTTAAGGAATGGTAATATAACTGTTGCTGCTATATCCAGTCACTTGGAGACTACCAAATTCTCTTTGTTTTGGACCCTTAAATTCACTGTATTAAAAAGACTCTCTTTTAATATACAGTTCGTCATGGAATGTCAATAAGATCTTTCATGAAGTGTTTTTGGATTTCGTTTGGTTGTTGTGTGTGTGTGTTTTTTTAAGATTTTATTTATTTATTTGAGAGAGAGAGAGAGTGGGAGAGCACAAGCGGGGAGAATGGCAGAGAGAGAGGGAGAAGCAGACTCCCTACTGTTGCAGAACTCAATCCAGGACCCCAGGATCATGACTGGAGCCAAAGCCAGACTCTTAACCCACTGAGCCACCCAGACACCCTTTGGTTGTTGTATTTTGTACTCTAACTGTTGGCAAAGTGTCTGTAATATTAAGTTGTAAATTTATTTGCAGTGTCTGGAATCTAGACAAAAAATGAAACGATGATGGAATATGAGAAATGAAGTTAATTAAAACTTAGAATTACTTAATATTTAAGGACTTTTTTTTTTTTTAGCATGCAGAAATATTTATTTTTTTTTCTTTTTTTTTTATTTAATAATTTTTTTTTTTTCAGCATAACAGTATTCATTATTTTTGCACCACACCCAGTGCTCCATGCAATCCGTGCCCTCTACAATACCCACCACCTGGTGCCCCCAACCTCCCACCCCCCACCCCTTCAAAATTCTCAGATCGTTTTTCAGAGTCCAAAGTCTCTCATGGTTCACCTCCCCTTCCAATTTCCCTCAACTCCCTTCTCCTCTCCATCTCCCCTTGTCCTCCATGCTATTTGTTATGCTCCAAAAATAAGTGAAACCATATGATAATTGACTCTCTCTGCTTGACTTATTTCACTCAGCATAATCTCTTCCAGTCCCGTCCATGTTGCTACAAAACTTGGGGATTCATCCTTTCTTTCTTTTTTTTTTTTACAGCTTTATAAACATATATTTTTATCCCCAGGGGTACAGGTCTGCGAATCGCCAGGTTTACACACTTCACAACACTCACCATAGCACATACCCTCCCCGATATCCATAACCCCACCCCCTCTCCCAACCCCCTCCCCCCATCAACCCTCAGTTTGTTTTGTGAGATTAAGAGTCACTTATGGTTTGTCTCCCTCCCAATCCCATCTTGTTTCATTTACTCTTATCCTACCCCCTCAACCCCCCATGTTGCATCTCCTCTCCCTCATATCAGGGAGATCATATGATAGTTGTCTTTCTCCGATTGACTTATTTCGCTAAGCATGATACCCTCTAGTTCCATCCACGTCGTCGTGAATGGCAAGATTTCATTGCTTTTGATGGCTGCATAGTATTCCATTGTGTATATATACCACATCTTCTTTATCCATTCGTCTGTTGATGGACATCTAGGTTCTTTCCATAGTTTGGCTATTGTAGACATTGCTGCTATAAACATTCGGGTGCACGTGCCCCTTCGGATCACTATGTTTGTATCTTTAGGGTAAATACCCAGCAGTGCAATTGCAGGGTCATAGGGTAGTTCTATTTTCAACATTTTGAGGAACCTCCATGCTGTTTTCCAGAGTGGTTGCACCAGCTTGCATTCCCACCAACAGTGTAGGAGGGTTCCCCTTTCTCCGCATCCTCGCCAGCATCTGTCATTTCCTGACTTGTTAATTTTAGCCATTCGGACTGGTGTGAGGTGATATCTCATGGTGGTTTTGATTTGTATTTCCCTGATGCCGAGTGATATGGAGCACTTTTTCATGTGTCTGTTGGCCATCTGGATGTCTTCTTTGCAGAAATGTCTGTTCATGTCGTCTGCCCATTTCTTGATTGGATTATTTGTTCTTTGGGTGTTGAGTTTGCTAAGTTCTTTATAGATTTTGGACACTAGCCCTTTATCTGATATGTCGTTTGCAAATATCTTCTCCCATTCTGTCAGTTGTCTTTTGGTTTTGTTCACTGTTTCCTTTGCTGTGCAGAAGCTTTTGATCTTGATAAAATCCCAATAGTTCATTTTTGCCCTTGCTTCCCTTGCCTTTGGTGATGTTCCTAGGAAGATGTTGCTGCGGCTGACGTCGAAGAGGTTGCTGCCTGTGTTCTCCTGGGATTTTGATGGATTCCTTTCTCACATTGAGATCCTTCATCCATTTTGAGTCTATTTTCGTGTGTGGTGTAAGGAAATGATCCAATTTCATTTTTCTGCATGTGGCTGTCCAATTTTCCCAACACCATTTATTGAAGAGGCTGTCTTTGTTCCATTGGACATTCTTTCCTGCTTTGTCGAAGATGAGTTGACCATAGAGTTGAGGGTCCATTTCTGGGCTCTCTATTCTGTTCCATTGATCTATGTGTCAGTTTTTGTGCCAGTACCATGCTGTCTTGATGATGACAGCTTTGTAATAGAGCTTGAAGTCCGGAATTGTGATGCCACCAACTTTGGCTTTCTTTTTCAATATTGCTTTGGCTATTCGAGGTCTTTTCTGGTTCCATATAAATTGTAGGATTATTTGTTCCATTTCTTTGAAAAAAATGGATGGTACTTTGATAGGAATTGCATTAAATGTGTAGATTGCTTTAGGTAGCATAGACATTTTCACAATATTTATTCTTCCAATCCAGGAGCATGGACCATTTTTCCATTTCTTTGTGTCTTCCTCAATTTCTTTCATGAGTACTTTATAGTTTTCTGAGTATAGATTCTTAGTCTCTTTGGTTAGGTTTATTCCTAGGTAACTTATAGTTTTGGGTGCAATTGTAAATGGGATGGACTCCTTAATTTCTCTTTCTTCTGTCTTGTTGTTGGTGTAGAGAAATGCAACTGATTTCTGTGCATTGATTTTATATCCTGACACTTTACTGAATTCCTCTACAAGTTCTAGCAGTTTTGGAGTGGAGTCTTTTGGGTTTTCCACATAGAGTATCATATCATCTGCGAAGAGTGATAGTTTGACTTCTTCTTTGCCGATTTGGATGCCTTTAATTTCCTTTTGTTGTCTGATTGCTGAGGCTAGGACTTCTAGTACTATGTTGAATAGCAGTGGTGATAACGGACATCCCTGCCGTGTTCCTGACCTTAGCGGAAAAGCTTTCAGTTTTTCTCCATTGAGAATGATATTTGTGGTGGGTTTTTCATAGATGGCTTTGATAATATTGAGGTATGTGCCGTCTATCCCTACACTTTGAAGAGTTTTGATCAGGAAGGGATGCTGTACTTTGTCAAATGCTTTTTCAGCATCTATGGAGAGTATCATATGGTTCTTGTTCTTTCTTTTATTAATGTGTTGTATCACATTGATTTGCGGATGTTGAACCAGCCTTGCAGCCCTGGAATAAATCCCACTTGGTCGTGGTGAATAATCCTTTTAACGTACTGTTGAATCCTATTGGCTAGTATTTTGGCGAGAATTTTTGCATCTGTGTTCATCAAGGATATTGGTCTGTAGTTCTCTTTTTTGTTGGGATCCTTGTCTGGTTTTGGGATCAAGGTGATGCTGGCCTCATAAAATGAGTTTGGAAGTTTTCCTTCTACTGCTATTTTTTGGAACAGTTTCAGGAGAATAGGAATTAGTTCTTCTTTAAATGTTTGGTAGAATTCCCCCGGGAAGCCGTCTGGCCCTGGGCTTTTGTTTGTTTGGAGATTTTTGATGACTGTTTCAATCTCCTTACTGGTTATGGGTCTGTTCAGGCTTTCTATTTCTTCCTGGTTCAGTTGTGGTAGTTTATATGTCTCTAGGAATGCATCCATTTCTTCCAGATTGTCAAATTTGTTGGCGTAGAGTTGCTCATAGTATGTTCTTATAATTGTCTGTATTTCTTTGGTGTTCGTTGTGATCTCTCCTCTTTCATTCATGATTTTATTTATTTGGGTCCTTTCTCTTTTCTTTTGATAAGTCTGGCCAGGGGTTTATCAATCTTATTAATTCTTTCAAAGAACCAGCTCCTAGTTTCGTTGATTTGTTCTATTGTTTTTTTGGTTTCTATTTCATTGATTTCTGCTCTGATCTTTATGATTTCTCTTCTCCTGCTGGGTTTAGGGTTTCTTTCTTGTTCTTTCTCCAGCTCCTTTAGGTGTAGGGTTAGGTTGTGTACCTGAGACCTTTCTTGTTTCTTGAGAAAGGCTTGTACCGCTATATATTTTCCTCTCAGGACAGCCTTTGTTGTGTCCCACAGATTTTGAACCGTTGTGTTTTCATTATCATTTGTTTCCATGAATTTTTTCAATTCTTCTTTAATTTCCTGGTTGACCCATTCATTCTTTAGAAGGATGCTGTTTAGTCTCCATGTATTTGGGTTCTTTCCAAATTTCCTCTTGTGATTGAGTTCTAGCTTCAGAGCATAGTGGTCTGAAAATATGCAGGGAATGATCCCAATCTTTTGATACCGATTGAGACCTGATTTAGGACCGAGGATGTGATCTATTCTGGAGAATGTTCCATGTGCACTAGAGAAGAATGTGCATTCTGTTGCTTTGGGATGAAATGTTCTGAATATATCTGTGATGTCCATCTGGTCCAGTGTGTCATTTAAGGCCTTGATTTCCTTGTTGATCTTTTGCTTGGATGATCTGTCCATTTCAGTGAGGGGAGTGTTAAAATCCCCTACTATTATTGTATTCTTGTCGATGTGTTTCTTTGATTTTGTTATTAATTGGTTTATATAGTTGGCTGTTCCCACGTTAGGGGCATAGATATTTAAAATTGTTAGATCTTCTTGTTGGACAGTTCCTTTGAGTATGATATAGTGTCCTTCCTCATCTCTTATTATAATCTTTGGCTTAAAATCTAATTGATCTGATATAAGGATTGCCACTCCTGCTTTCTTCTGATGTCCATTAGCATGGTAAATTCTTTTCCACCCCCTCACTTTAAACCTGGAGGTGTCTTCGGGTGTAAGATGAGTTTCTTGTAGGCAACATATAGATGGTTTTTGTTTTTTTATCCATTCTGATACCCTGTGTCTTTTGATTGGGGCATTTAGCCCATTAACATTCAGGGTAAGTATTGAGAGATATGAATTTAGTGCCATTGTATTGCCTGTAAGGTGACTGTTATTGTATATTGTCTCTGTTTCTTTCTGATCTACTACTTTTAGGGTCTCTCTTTGCTTAGAGGACCCCTTTCAATATTTCCTGTAGAGCTGGTTTGGTATTTGCAAATTCTTTCTGTTTTTGTTTGTCCTGGAAGCTTTTAATCTCTCCGTCTATTTTCAATGATAGCCTAGCTGGATATAGTATTCTTGGCTGCATGTTTTTCTCATTTAGTACTCTGAATATATCATGCCAGCTCTTTCTGGCCTGCCAGGTCTCTGTGGATAAGTCTGCTGCCAATCTAATATTTTTACCATTGTACGTTACAGACTTCTTTTCCCGGGCTGCTTTCAGGATCTTTTCTTTGTCACTAAGACTTGTCAATTTTACTATTAGGTGACGGGGTGTAGACCTATTCTTATTGATATTGAGGGGGGTTCTCTGAACCTCCTGGATTTTGATGCTTGTTCCCTTTGCCATATTGGGGAAATTCTCTCCAATAATTCTCTCCAATATACCTTCTGCTCCCCTCTCTGTTTCCTCTTCTTCTGGAATCCCAATTATTTTAATGTTGTTTCGTCTTATGGTGTCACTTATCTCTCGAATTCTCCCCTCGTGGTCCAGTAGCTGTTTGTCCCTCTTTTGCTCAGCTTCTTTATTCTCTGTCATTTGGTCTTCTATATCGCTAATTCTTTCTTCTGCCTCATTTATCCTAGCAGTGAGAGCCTCCATTTTTGATTGCACCTCATTAATAGATTTTTTGATTTCAACTTGGTTAGATTTTAGTTCTTTTATTTCTCCAGAAAGGGCTTTTATATCTCCCGAGAGGGTTGCTTTAATATCTTCCATGCCTTTTTCAAGCCCGGCTAGAACCTTGAGAATCATCATTCTGAACTCTATATCTGACATATTACCAATGTCTGTATTGATTAGGTCCCTAGCCTTTGGTATTGCCTCTTGTTCTTTTTTTTGTTGTGAATTTTTCCGCCTTGTCATTTTGTCCAGATAAGAGTTTATGAAGGAGCAAGTAAAATACTAAAAGGGTGGCAACAACCCCAGGAAAATATGCTTTAGCCAAATCAGAAGAGATCCTGAATTGTGAGGGGGGAGAAAGGGGATAAAAAGGGGTTCAGAAAGAAAGAAAAAAAAACTATTAAAAAAAAGAAAGCTGATAAAGAAAAAATATAAAAAGAGGAAAAAATATATATATATTAGATAAACTATTTAAAAAACGTTAAAAAAGAAAACGGTAAAAGTTAAAAAAAATTTAGCAGAAGAAGAGAAAATGAAAAAAAAATTGAAAAAGAAAAAAAAATTAAATTAACTGCAAGGCTAAAAAATCATGGGGAGAAAGCCATGAGTTCCGTGCTTTGCTTTCTTCTCCTCTGGAATTCCGCCGTTCTCCTTGGTAGGTGAACTTGGTCCTGGCTGGGTTTCCCGTAGATCTTCTGGGGGAGGGGCCCGTTGTAGTGATTCTCAAGCGTCTTTGCCCCAGGCGGAGTTGCACCGCCCTTACCCGGGGCCGCGCTGAGTCATCCGCTCGGGTTCGCTTTCGGGAGCTTTTGTTCCCTGAGCGCTTTCCGTAGAGTCCAGAGGACGGGAATAAAGATGGCGGCCTCCCGGTCTCCAGCCCGGAGGAGCCGAGAGCCCGGGGCCCCACTCCTCAGTGCGCCCTCAGAGAACAGCGCCAAATGACTCCCGTCACCCTGGCCTCTGGCCGCGCTCCGACCTGACCGAGCCTGCGACCGGTTCAAGGCAACCCTGAGCTGAGAGTCACTCCTCGGCTCTGTCTCTGCAGCCGGCTTCCCCGTTCTAATACCGGTAAGCTCTGCGACACTGAGACACCCCCGATCCTTCTGCGACCCTGCGGGACCTGAGGCCGCGCTTACCCCTCCTGGGCTTCACCCCAGTTAAGCCTCTGGAGCGATGTCCCTCAGCGGAACAGACTTTTAAAAGTCCTGATTTTGCTCCGTTGCTCCGCCGCTCGCCGGCCCCTCCCCCCGCGGTCTATCTTCCCGTCGCTTTGGATTCACTTCTCCACCAGTCCTACCTTGCAGAAAGTGGTTGATTTTCTGTTTCTAGAATTGCTGTTCTTCTTCTCTTCAATCTCCCGTTGGATTTGTAGGTGTTTGCAATCTTTAGATAAGCTATTTAGCTGATCTCCCGCTACCCGAAGTAGTCTCAGCCTGCTACTTCTCCGCCATCTTGACTCCTCCCTTCCTATTTAAGGACTTCTATTATGAGTTTTGACTTTTGAGATTTTGTTGAAACTATATCTTAATTTAAGATAAAGTGTTAAAAGATCATTCTGAGTTGCATATAGAAATCCTACGATCATATATTCTCTTTGTTCCAAATCACTACTGATAGCTATTAAAGTTGGGGTAAAATTCCACCAGGGAAAATATTGATGAGAAGAAGGGGTGAAGTGAAATCATGGAGAATCCAGAAGGCACTAAAAGTAGAGGCATAAGGAGGATTTGTTGGAATATCCAGATCCCCCCCATTCATATAAAAGCCTTGGATTTTCTTTTTAATCTGATTTTTGGCTATATCTCTTTTTTCCTTACTTTGTCTCAGGTATTAAACTCCTGATTTTCTTTCCATGGAAAATGCTGATTATTTTACTTTGAAGTATTTTACTTTGAAGCCCCTCCCCCTCATTTTACTGTGGGATAGAATCCAGTTTCAGTCTCATACTTCTGATTATAAAATTGGCACAGAGGCTTTTGTGGATATTCTAATACTTTATCCTGAGAACAACCTGGATAGATGCTAAAATTTAAAGATTTTTACTAAAACTTCTCCCTATTACTTATTAGGATGTGTTAATAAATAGAACGGAGCTCTGATAGTTTTCACATAATTATCACATCTTAGTTACTAAGAATCTCAATCAATATGTCTTTAGACTTCCTTTTGATTAGATTAGGGACCTTCCTTTATTGCTCCATTCTTCCTAACACTAGCAATATACATATATACATATATATTTTTTTTAAGGCTAAATTTTTCCACAGGGGGCTTTGTTGAACAATATTTCTGAGGAATGTTCGTATTATACGAAAGAAGGATTCTCTGGTGATCTACGTTGGGTCAATGCTCTAGCATAGGTACTGAAAAAATTTTCAGAGATTTTTGGTATGCTGACATGTGAGGAAACCCTAAGATGGGAAAGAATATTGAGCATTTCCCCAGCCAGAGGGAATGCTTTTTTGTTTTTGTTTTGTTTTTAAAATTTTAAAATTTTAAATTTAAAATTAAAATTTTAAAAATTTCAACTGAAAGTATTGTTATACTGCAAACACTTGTGTTTCCCCCCCCCCCAATAAGTTGAAAAAGTACATTTCATATACACAAGAATAGTAAATGGAGCTTTTATTTCCCAAAATACTCAGGTAATATCAACCTTCAATTCTGGAGTAATCTAAACAGTTCTTCAAGGATCTATTTTATTTACAAAAGAATTCCATTGCAGAGATAAGTCTGACCTTTCTTTTGTGGAGAGAAAAACTAGTGAAGTCTCATTACTCTATAATCCCTGTTATCTTGGGAAGGCATAAAGAAGTCAAATCAGTTACTGTCTCTCTTACCCTTGCATCTTTCCCCTAGATATAGTACCTTCCACAGTGTCACTCTCATTTTGCTCAGTAAAGTAGCAGCTGCTTATGTTTTCTAGTAGGAATAAATTTAAAATGAAATTAGTAGCTGCATATCTACCTTAGGGATCCGGGGGAGCAAAAGGTAGGAAGGCTGCTGCCTTCAGTGCCTTTGGAAGTACTAGGATCACAAGGAAGCCACGACAAATAGAGTGGGCTATTCCCAGCTCCAAAATATATGTAAAAAACAAAACAAAACAAAACAAAACCAAAAAACCTCTTCCCCAGACTGAGGGCAAAACACGACATCTGTCATCTTCTAGTACCTGCGTCTTTCCACAATGACCATCAGAAATTAATGGTGTTTTCTTTTCTGCCTTTAAAATCTTCCAGGATCATGTCTCATTGGCCAAGTCTACACAAACCTACAAGTGATTCTATAAAATATCTGTGGGATGTAAGAGTCTGCAATCTAGGAGAGATCAAACCTGAGTGTCAACAAACATCTAGTATACCCGAATTGTACACATAACAAGTAGAAAGCTGTAAAGAGAAAATTGTATGGAGTATTGAATGGCCATTGTACAGAGAAAGGAAAAAAAAATTACAAAGAAACAGTGGTGTTCCTTATTTCACTACTTGGTATAATCAGTAATTAGATAGCATCATATAAACCTATGGTTCTTAAAATACGGTTCCTGGCCCAGCAGCGGCATCACCTGAGAATTTGTAGAAATGCAAAATCTGGGGGTTCTACCAGACAAACTGAATCAGAAACTCAGGATGAGGCTTAGCAATCTGTGTTTTAACGAGCTCACCAGGTATTTCTGACACACACTAAATGTTGAGAACCACTCGTGTAAAGTTTCTGAAAAGAGTATTCCATGAGTATTACTTTGACTCAAGGAAGGTAAAGAATGCTTCAAGCTTTATAATCTCTTACTAGAGGCCAAAAGGACTGAGATTCTGTCCAAGAATATCTGGGTAGGGCGGAGAAAGTAAAAGTAAACAAGCCTGTAGTATTAGAGTAAGAGTGGGAAGATCTGTGCCCGAGTTACTGCAAAATGCTTTGGCACTTATAACAGAAGTTATTAAAAGGATGGGTGTAAGCAATTCTAGTTTTTAAACACTATGTCTAAATGGATGAGTACGGGGCATGGATATGGATCAAAGCACGTGAATGGCCAGTCCAGTTCCATGGTAGTCTTCAAACTTCATGTATCCTGAGCAACAATGCAGAGCCTCAGGTGGCTTCTGTTTTGTGTTTGATCTGTAAGCATCCCTGCATTAACCCTTCATCAACTCAAGAATAACATCTTGCTCTGAGGGAGCATGGCTATATGAAGACATGCTTTGCAGCCACCCCAAGACTATTATGGTAAAGGGAATGTTTTATTACTTCCCAAAGGGGTCTCTTTCTTTCTCCAGCCTTGCTTTTAAAAATAACTAAAACAAAACAAAACAAAACAAAAAAGAAACTGTTATCAGCTAACAAAACTGAGGGAGTTTGAGCTCTTATGCACAAATTAAAAACAGGTTTTCAAACTGTCTTTTTTAATTTAAATATTGCTTCTGTATAAGATTTTCCAAAGTCATCTAGCAGGTAGCTCAAGGGCAGAGTTACTCTAGCAGCCATGCTTCCCTGGGGATTGAAAGGAATGACTTCTGAAACCAGGCATTTCTTAACAAATCACATAAAAACCTCACTGGAGACTTTTGCTGCCAGGAGACAGATTATAAGCATCCAACTGATGAAACCTCTAAGACAATAAAGAGTGCCAGATGCATCAGATTTGGGTTTTAAAACTGCTGATGTCCGCATTTAACCTAAACATGCTTTATCCAATCTTGAAAAACTAATGTAGTGCTACATTCTTGCTCATGAGGTAATGTCGTTTTGGTGATATTTTCTTTTCTGTTAATACAAATCAGAAGGCTAGCTGACTGTATAAAGCAAAGAAAAACAAAAATAAAAATAGAACATCCTGATTAATACGGGGAAGAAGTAAAGGTTTTTTTTTTTTTTTTTTTTTTTTTTTTTTTTTTTTTTTAGGGGGAAGACAGTTTAAAATGGAGGAAAGAGGGAGAGAGAAAGAGAGAGAGGTCCCCTATTTTAAAGGACAAAAAGTTGAGTTGCTCAATAATGATATTTGATTTTATGTCTAGTAATCCTACAGTTGAATGCCTCTATAATCAAGAGCAAAAGTAAACTAAGATATTGAATTTTTGTCATCGATCAGGATTTTAAAAAGTAGCTGCTATTAAATTGCTACACATATGGCAAAGTTTGGAGAGTGATACAACTGTTCTATATCTTGATTGTGGTACTGGTTACATTACTATATGCATTTGTCAAGACTAGCAGAACTGTACTCTAAAATGGGTAAATTTTACTCTAGTAAATTAAACCTTGATAAGAAAATTGCTCTACATAGCTTAGATTGCTGAGAGATGCACCATTATTCTCAACATCTCTGAAGTTACTGTTACTAAAGCATATTAATTTTATAACTTTACTGAATTAAATAGTGTAAGAAGTATATTTACAATTAAGGATAAGACCAAGAACATCTGTAAGAAAAAGTTAAATTGAAATAAAACAACACAGGTAGTTTAGCATGGAATACTAACTGTATGTTTTGATATAACTTCCTTGAGTTTTAATCTTCATGTTCCTCCAAAAAAGCTAGATTCACCTCCATTTTTAAAAAGAGTTAAATGAGATGACACTGGCAAGCTTCATCATAAAAAAATTTACACATTATTTAAATATTCTACTCCTGGGACATGAACAACCAATTATTTTTCAGGAATATGTACACAGACTTTCACATAGATGCTTAAATATGAGAACTCTGCATTAACCAGGTGGTATAAAATTATCTTATATCAGTTTCATTTCACAACATGAGATCAATGATTTTGGATTTTTTAGTTTTGCTTCTATGTTATGCTTTGGTAAACATTTTAATATAGTCTATTTTTAAATCTGTTGTTAAAATTTTTTTTAACATGGATATTTTCAATCTCTTTAGACTTTGGATTCTATCTCTTCTTTCTCCTTTCCCAGCCAAGCATTTCAACCTTCTAATGGGCCCCTCATTTTTCCTTGTTAAATCTTAACAACCTGTTATTAACTCTAGGCTGGTCTGGTTCTCCACAGAAATGTATGCTCTCTTTGAATTATAAGTGCTGAAGGGCTTTTTGGGTCAGATGAGGGCCATGGGTTAGAGCCAAAGGACCTGAAAACGTTGGTACCTAAAAGAATCTGACATGAAGCCTTATTATGGAGAGAATGATGAAGTGAGAAACCAGGAGTTTTGTATGTAGCTTCCTGTATTTGCTATTTGACAAAGGCACCCTTTGAAAATAAAAACCCACTTTTCACTTAAAAGAAATGAATTGCATGATACAGCCATTCTTTCTCCTTCATTTTACGTATGTCCCAGTGTATAGATTGGCCCAAATTAATTAATTCTCCTTACCCACTCCATTTTTAATAAAATCCCTGAAAGAAAAAAAATAAAAAGAAAAATTTGTTGCTATGATGCTCATCATTTCTTTACATTACTATTTTTCTTAAAAGTAGAAGAATCTTCAAGAAAGTTAAATTGTAGTTACAATGGAAATTTTTTTTGGTGAATAGAATTATCTAGTATAAATCACCAAAATAAGTTATCCTATTATCTGACAAAATGTACCATTCTTAATTTTCAGTTCAACAGCAGGCTTAACATATCCAGACTGGTACTAACAGGTGAGTTCTATAACATCAGTGAGTAAATAGCATAAAGTTTTAAGCAATTTCCAGTTAATAACAGACACCTTGAAAAGAGGTGAGAAATTAGAATGGGTGGAATTGGATCAGAAAATTCTGGAAAAGTTATTTGTAAATGCAAATTCACCTGATAAAACTTCACATCTTACTATTGCTGCAACTACATATTGAAGCAGATTCATTGACTTTGGACACATTGACTTTGTTTTCCTCACTTCAGTTTTGTTTAGGTTTGGTAATGACCAATCTGCTCACGGTAAGACTCCAGCTGAAGCTGGTGTAACTGATGAGAGTTTAAGGGGTTTGATAAACTGGCAAGGAATGGAAAGTAAGGTGGACTAGGAATTGGGAAGAAAATGGTTACACCTATTAGGGAAAAGAAAATTGAGGATTGTGGGTAACCAGTCTGACTTCTTCACTAGTTGGAAATGGAAAAGGAGGGCAGATTTCCTTTATGTTCTGGTCACTCTGCAAAAGCAGGGCAGACTTTCACCCAAAATTTGGTTCATGTTGATGATGCCATAGACACGCATACCAAGAAGGTATGAAGAGATTTATTTCCTACATAATTGAGCTTTCTGGGGGAGAGCATGAGGAGAGGGGTCTGGATTAGGTTTTAATTTTGGTGTTGTTCAGGTGTGGGGCTGGAGTAACAGTTCCCATTATGGGTGGGACTTGAATGAGGTGCTAAAGGAAGGAGAAGCCAGGCTTCCTTATCTGCTTGTCAGATGTAGGGCATGAGGGGAAGAAGGAGAGTTAAGTCTTCAAGACTGTTAGCAGTCAAACATTAAAAAAAAAAAGAGGAATTATCCTCCTTATTATACTCTGAATTGCAAATCTTTCCAATTCTAAAGTCTCATCTATTCTTTTGAGAAGGAAGTCCAGGTATTTTTTTTTTCCTTGCCTCCCCTGACAAATTTCCTCAGGATCTTGGGGTTACATTAAAAAAATTAAGTCCACTCAGGTCATGATCTCAGGGTCCTGGATCGAGCCCCGCATAGGGCTCTCTGCTCAGTGGGGAGCCTGCTTCCTCCTCTCTCTCTCTCTCTCTGCCTGCCTCTCTGCCTACTTGTGATCTCTGTCTGTCAAATAAATAAATAAAATCTTAAAAAAAAAATGAAGTCCAGGGGCACCTTGGTGACTCAGTCAGTTAAGCATCTGCCTTCAGCTCAGGTCATGATCTTGCGGTCCTGGGATCAAGCCCTGCATCAAGCTCCTTGCTCAGTGGGGAGTCTGCTTTTCCCTCTCCTTCTCTCTTCCTCCCCCACCCTCCACCCTCTGCTTGTGCTCTCTGCTCTCTCTCAAATAAATAAATAAAATCTTAAAAAAACAAAAACAAACAAACAAACAAAACAACAAAAACCCACCAACTGAAGTCCGTTGTCTTGCTTACCTGCTGTAGGGAGAGAACTCCCCTGTTCTCTTTCAAGCTTATATAGATAGCTGCTAGATTCCAGAACAGCCTTGTCTAATGAACTGAACTCCCTTTTAGGCATTGCATTGCTGTCATTGCTTAAGAGGAAGCCTGGAAGCAGTGTTAAGACCCAGACTCTCGGGGAGGCTGGGTGGCTCAGTTGGTTAAGTGTCAGCCTTCGGCTCAGGTCATGATCCCAGGGTCCTGTGATCTAGTCCCACATCAGACTTGTCTGGAAGTCTGCTTCTCCCTTTCCCTCTGCCTGCTGCTCTGTCGACTTGTGCTTTCTATCTCTCTGTCAAATAAATAAATAAAATCTTTAAAAAAGGAAGGAAGAAAGAAAGAAAGAAACCCAGAAGCTCCACCTGTAAGAACATTCATCCAGAACCCTCCCTAGTTTTCAATGACTCTGCAGTCATTGATGTGGTGTCAGCTGATTTGTGTGGGCCTGGATGGTAGTTCCCAGGGCAAAAAATCAGAATCTTGCTGGGGAAGGGAGTTCCTCAAAATCTCACTCATTTTTGCGGGTTGAGGAGACAGCAATAATTCCATCGGTGTTAGAGAATGCCATGGCCATTCTGAGTACTCTATGACAATAACTTTATGACATCCTTACTACATAACCAACACTGAAAACAGTCATTTATTTTAGGTCAGATGTATTAGAACCCTGAAGATCTAAGTTATCTTAAAGTCCACTGTTAGGTTTCCCAACATCTAAGTTTTTTAGTTTTTCTTTTTTTAAAGATTTTATTTATTTATTGGAGAGAAAGCATGAGTAGGGTGAGTAGTAGAGGGAGAGGAACAAGAAGACTCCCCACTGAGTGGGGAGCTTAACTTGGGGCTTGATCCCAGGACCTTGACATCATGACCTGAGCCAAAGTCAGATAGATGGTTAACTGACCAAGCCACCCAGGCACCCCCAAGTTTTCTAGTCTTATCTGTTGTATGAAAAATAAGTATACTGTCTGTAGTAAAGATTATAATATTTAGATGCTTATTCAGAGCAGTCTAGAAATTTTAGTAAAAACAAAAAGTCAGATGCTTTTGATAATGTATAAAGTACATCAAAAAGTCTGCCAGTGTCACATGATAAAGCACAAGTGTGTGAGATTACTACTTGAGATTAGTAGCTCAAAAAGTGTCTTTAAAGATATGATATTAAGAGGAAGTTGAGGGGGGCACCTGGGTGGCTCAGTCAGTTAAGCTTCTGCGTCCAAGGAATGAGCTCACCTTTCAGGAGGATCCCTCCTCAGTGGATCCCTCTAAGTGGATCCCTACTCAGATCCCTCCTCTTTCTCCCTCTGTTCCTTCCCCAACTTGCTCATGCTCTCTATCTCTGAAATATATATGTGTGTGTGTGTGTGTGTGTGTGTGTGTGTGTGTGTATATATATACTTTTTTTTTTTTAAAGAAGAAATTGAGGATTTGGTTCATAGGTTGGGTGGAGCTGAGCTCCTAGACCTGTGGCCATACCTTTGATGGGAATCCTCTCTCACAGCTGTAGCTAAACTGAGGTCATTCTGGTTCTAATAGCTACTATTTTCCCCTTTCCCTACCAAACCTAGGGGTTGTGACTTTTATATTGCTGCCAGCTCTGATTTTTGTTTTCCATTTGCCTTCAGTAATCTCTTTAAAATCGCCATCTTTGCAAATGATCCTCACATTAAAATCTCCCCAATTACTCTGAATTTGCCTTTCTCTCCTTCTGAGACATTGGCTTATTTATCTGAAAGTCAAGAAGGAGTTAGTCATACAATGTTAGGGGAAGGGCATACCAAACTAAGATGTCAGCAAGTACATCTTTGTGAAACAAACAAATGTGATGATGCACATAGTTATACTGTAATACAAATGTGATAAGTTGATGGTAGAACACCCTGGGTCACTTTTGTTGGGATACTTTTCTTACATTATTCTTAAACAAATATTTTTGACTACTTACTGGTTTAAGATGATGAACTAGGTACCACAGCTGTATGGATCCTATTCATATGTTGCCATATTCATTCTTGAATTCAAGTTTGTAAATAGATATTATTATTTTGGTGCTCACATACTGGAGTAAAAGTAGTAGAAAATTTTATAGCGGGCTCACTTAAAGATCTCCTCCCTTAACAACAGAGTATGAATTGAGATGACTGTGTTTAGAACTTTCTCTTCCCTCATGCCCTTATATACACACACATATCCATAAAACAAAGTTTTCGCTTATTCAATGTGCAGCTTAGTATTTGAAATTGTCTCCAACAAGGTCATGTAGGTCCTCTGCTGCAGGTTTTATACTTCAAAGGATATTATAATTAGTTTGGCTTCTACTCTAAGATTGCCTTTATAAGAACATTCTTTTCTGTTTTGGAATAATATGCTACTTTGATATGATTAATGATGGTCCAATATTTCCTTCACTATTTCAGTGGAAGAATTAAGCATTTAATATATGGTTTTTCACAAAATGTCCTCATACGATAAATAGATGCCAAAATTTTGTTCCATGCAATTCTCATTACATATTAAATCAGAAAAGAAAATGTAACTTGGAGGAATAAAAGGAGTGCTGTTTAGTCTTGGTTTTCAGGGTTGGTCTTGTTTTTACAGTAACTTTTATCAGCCCTCTTCACTATCATGAAGCTTGGGAAAGTTTGGGCTATTTCCATTGCTTTTCCTGTTTTCATTTGGGAGATATGCATTGTGGGGAAAAAAAAAAGTCTTCTAAAAGCCAAAGGAAAGAGAAAGAGAAGCTTTCCTGAAATTTTGATCATATTTTTTCTAGCCTAAATTTTAAGTAATTTGCAGTATTTTATTTTTGTTTAGATTACACATTTGATTAAAAAATAATTCTCTGTCAATCAACAATCAACTATATTTTGTTGATCACATATTGATTTTTTTTTAAACTTTTACTGGGTGGCATAATTTTTAAGAAAGGTGTTATTTCTTTTTTTATGTGACATATTAGTCTAGGAACAATCTAAGAAAATTTCTTCTGATGAATTTTGATTCTTGTCTTCTCTCACATTATGTTCTTATTCGATTATCTTTTAAAGTTTCCTTTTAGTTTTGATAACTTTATTCTTCCCTAATAAACATTTGAACAAAGAGATGTGATATTGAAGATGGAATTGGATAAACTACGAAGAAGTATAATACTGTGCATATGGCACTTATTTATTACAATAAAGACTAAAAGAACATTCTGAAATCTTATAGGGCATTTTTTTGTTTTGTTTTTCTAATTATGTTTTACTTATAGTGTTCTTTAGAAAACATGACAAATAGAATGGTCTTCCAAAGATGTGCACATTCTAATTTATGGAACCTGTGACTATTTGACATTACATGACAAAAGTGAGAAAAATTCAGAAGTTGGGATAGGCTCTATTACATTATATCTGTCAAATATTAGTTAACCTATTTGTATTTTGGGAAGAGCTGGATGATAGTCATTTAAAAACAAAACTCTCTGCAAAGTCCTTGACATGCCAAATTTTCTAGTTATTCTTATAGATATTGATACTAGACGCATATAGATATTGGATGAACAAATATAAAATAAAAAGTTTTGTGTCCTGTCTGTGTTTGGGTGCAGGTGTGAAACTGCCCTCAAGGTCGGGATAATATGTTGGGATATTCCTAGAACTGGACAGAACCAAGGTTTTTAAACAAAGTAGTTCAAAAGCATGCTAGGATGGGTATATCAAACTCAGGAAACCGATGGAATACAGATTTGCCTCATCTCAGTATGTTACTACAATGCATATACCTGCTCAAACCATAATTTATAAGTCATCCATGATCCACTTCCCTTCCTCTCATATCAAAAATAAGCAACTCCTATAGACTCTCTTTTCAATATTTATTACTCTATTCATTATGTCTCTCCATATTCACTGCTATTACTCTAAAAAAAGGTAGCTAAGATTTATATTGTGTTTACTACTAAGCACATTCATGAATTAATTCTTACAGTCCTCCTGTACTCCCGAATTTTGAGACGATAAAGAATCTAGATAAGTGAAGGGCAAGTAACTTGCTCAAAGTCACACAAAGAGTAAGTGACAGTGAAGTGGATTGATGGTCTTTTTCCAAAGCCTGCACTCAAGCATCCCATTATATTCTCCTCCAAGTCCAGGTCTAAGGCACCTCCATGTCTTACTGAAACACCAATACTAATTTCCTTCAGTGGAAGTTTATCTAGCAAAATGCTGCCTGTAAACATCCCTTCTTAGTTTTAGGGAGTTCTCTACTGTGTGGGAAGTGGTTGAAATCACTCCCCTGGTTTTTACTATAGAAACCAAAAGAGCCAGCTTCTTTCTGTCTCATCCTTTGAAAGTTTGAGTAAAGGCATATGACAAAGTTTTGACCTTTGACTGATACTACTCAAGAGTTTGAATTTGAAGGGAATTGTGTGTAGAGGCAGGAAGAATTAGGAAAATGTTTATGTCAACATGAAGATATCTAGCAGAGATTTTGAGAGTTTAGCACATACATTGCTGAGTAACCAGTGACAGTGGCATTTGGGAGGGGAACTCACCATATTTTATCTTTATCTTCTTTGGGCTGTGTTTTTTGTTGTCCACCCTTTCTTGATTTCTGTTTGGCTTCCATATCTGATCCTCCCGTCTTCTGGATGATTCTGTAGATCACTTGATATTCTTCTAAATAGTTCCTTTCTTGTGCAAGTTAGTCAAAGTCTATTTCTGATGCTTGCAGCCAAGAACCTTAGAAGTTTTACAGCTTCTGCTCTAGATCCACTTGCATTCTGTCCTCTCCTTGGCAGTCAGAGCAGTCTTTTAAAAAGGTTAATTGATATCATTCCTCTTATTAAAAACTCAAAATTGCACTGAGAATAAAATGCAAACTCCTTACCAGGGCTAATGGGCTTACGAAGTCCCAACAATATTTATCCTCCTATCTACATTTCTTACCTATCCCTGTTCTAGTATCTCAGTATTTTTCAGAACTATTCCTTATGATTAGAACACTGCCCAGTATGTGGTTCAGTAAATGTCTGTTGAAACAAACTAACATATGAAATAATAGATAAATTTGTTATTTTTGCCAGTACACCTTTCCACTTCTTTCTTTCCAGTAGTATTATGTTGTCACTTCAGAAAAACTATATTTAGAATACTGCCTTGGTAAGAGGTAATACATGCTTCCCATGGAAGCAAAAGGGGCCAGATTCTCTCTCCATTCCCATGAATCCAGGGTGAGCAGGTAGTGTAGGGCCCGCCATCTAGACCTCATGCCCAGCCTAGGGTATAAGGATGGATGGAGAATATTGGACTGGCCTCTTTGATCTGTATAACTTTTGCTATGTTTTTTACTCCCTCATCTTCTCTTTCTTAGTTCTTGTCAGTTTTCCAAAGCTCATATTCCAAGTTTCTATTATTTCTGTGACTCCCTGATATTTTTCCAATAAATTAAAAATTTTTACTTGAGATACAAACAGAGTTAATTTCTATTCCTATCTGCCAAGAACTCCCAATGATAATTATAGCTTAGTAACCCAGGTTTTAGTGGTAAGAAACAGAAAACTCAAACTTAAAAGACCAAGGCATAACCACAGTATAGTCCGTTGGATTTATGGCTGGAGATGCATATAAATGTTATGCAATTAGTTCAGGAAGTTTGGTTCACTAATCAGGGGCATATGCCTGGACTGATACTTCATATTTTGGAAGGAGAGCTATACTACCTCTGCCTAGGGAAGTACCATGTCTATGGAAAGAGCAAATATTTTTTTCAAAAAAAAAAATTAGGTGGACATCATGTTTACTGAAGAGGGAGACAAGCACTTGTGTCAGGCTCTAGAGTTCTGTGCCATAACACACTGTAGAAGAGAATATTCCTGAACCAGGTGGTGGGTATTAGAGAGGGCACAGATTGCATGGAGCACTGTGTGCGGTGCAAAAACAATGAATACTGTTACGCTGAAAAGAAATTTAAAAAATTAAAAAAAAAAGAAATTAAAGAAGATCTAAGAAAAAAAATAAGTAAAGGATATTTGAATGTGTAGTTATATGTAGTTACACATGTGGTATGCAGTAGGTGGAGTTCACTATAAGTATAACCCTATGACATTGTTACAACCCTGGGCTGCACTGTAGTAGGAAATCCTAATGATACAGAGCAGTTGTCATTCAAATTTGGCAACTCAAAATTGAATGGATTCTTAGTTGGGCCTCAAGCAAAACCCCTAGCTGATTATTTTCTCAAAAATTTAGTTATCTTTATTAGAAGTGGATAGGAGGTTCTGTTGCTGGGGACTTTGCTTATATTCATGATGTTAATTACTATATTTTTCTACTTTTTCTATAATCAATTCCCTATGATCCATTTTTCACATAGCTGCCAAAGAGATCTTTTAAAAATATATTTTAGATCATGTCATCTTTTTTTTAACCCTATAATGACATCCATTGCATTTTCTAAAATCAAAATCCTTATCTTACTCTGAAAGGACTGACCACATCTACTACTGTGCATTTCACTTTCTAATATCTAATCATACTGGTATTCATGAAACATATCAAGCTTATTACAATCTCTCATCTTTTCTTATTCATGTTACCTCTCCCTAGAATGTTATTTTCTCACCAGCCTACCCTTCCTGTATTACATTTCAAATATCATCTCTTCATCTCTTCATAAATGTCTTTGTAGTTCGTCTTAGTTACCCTTTCTAAAATACCTCCTATTTCATCACTTTCTATGTTTTGCTTTGTTCAAAGCACTTAACACTTTCTTATGCTGTATTTACTTGTTTTCTGTCTCCTATACTGAAGTCTAAGCTATTAACTAGGCATTCTGTTAAAGTCATTCACTGAGAAATTCCCTGCATATGGAACTGTACCTCATACAGATTATTAGATGAGTGAATAGAGGTGTTTTCTAGAAGATCAAGGTGAAGATTAGTAAATAATGCCATAGCTGTTAATAGGGTTGTGGATTTCCTAACAAGTGAGACCAAAGTACAATGGAAAGCCAGAGAGGGGGTGATTTAAGATAATGATCACCTGAATTAGTCTTCCAAATAGATCTCTAATGATTTGTTCTCAGCTTAAGTGATTGGGGCTCTCTGAATTGGAAACAATCTTTGATGTACAAGTGGTCATATAGCCTTCTGTCAGGTCTTAGTTCCAGTTGCACCTACTCTACTTCAGGACCATCCCATCTTAAGCCACAGGCCTTATTAGAAAGCAATTGTAGTGCTCGCTTCGGCAGCACATATACTAAAATTGGAACGATACAGAAAAGATTAGCATGGTCCCTGTGCAAGGATGACACACAAATTCGTGAAGCGTTCCATATTTTTGAAATAAAGGCCTTAAATGACACACTGGATCAGATGGACATCACAGATATATTCAGAACATTTCATCCCAAAGCAACAGAATGCACATTCTTCTCTAGTGCACATGGAACATTCTCCAGAATAGATCACATCCTCGGTCCTAAATCAGGTCTCAATCGGTATCAAAAGATTGGGATCATTCCCTGCATATTTTCAGACCACTATGCTCTGAAGCTAGAACTCAATCACAAGAGGAAATTTGGAAAGAACCCAAATACATGGAGACTAAACAGCATCCTTCTAAAGAATGAATGGGTCAACCAGGAAATTAAAGAAGAATTGAAAAAATTCATGGAAACAAATGATAATGAAAACACAACGGTTCAAAATCTGTGGGACACAACAAAGGCTGTCCTGAGAGGAAAATATATAGCGGTACAAGCCTTTCTCAAGAAACGAGAAAGGTCTCAGGTACACAACCTAACCCTACACCTAAATGAGCTGGAGAAAGAACAAGAAAGAAACCCTAAACCCAGCAGGAGAAGAGAAATCATAAAGATTAGAGCAGAAATCAATGAAATAGAAACCAAAAAAACAATAGAACAAATCAACGAAACTAGGAGCTGGTTCTTTGAAAGAATTAATAAGATTGATAAACCCCTGGCCAGACTTATCAAAAAGAAAAGAGAAAGGACCCAAATAAATAAAATCATGAATGAAAGGGGAGAGATCACAACTAACACCAAAGAAATACAGACAATTATAAGAACATACTATGAGCAACTCTACGCCAACAAATTTGACAATCTGGAAGAAATGGATGCATTCCTAGAGACATATAAACTACCACAACTGAACCAGGAAGAAATAGAAAGCCTGAACAGACCCATAACCAGTAAG